>NC_080723.1:24225399-24292899 GCF_019097595.1 Hemibagrus wyckioides
GTCCAGTTTATTTCTCTCTGCCACCTTCATGTTACATCCCCAACAGACCGCTGCATAGAAAATGACACTAGACACCACAGACTCATAGAACATCTGCAGTATGGTGTTGTGGACGTTGAAGGACCTGAGCCTCCTCAGAAAGAACAACCTGCTCTGACCTTTCCTGTAGAGCGCTATCAGTTCCTTTGTTTTCCCAACATTGAGCTGTAGCTGTATGCCACCATGTAGCCAAGTCTCAGTGTAACACATTAAACTGCATTCCCTCCTTACTAAAGCTGTCAGCTCATCCATCTTATTGTCCAGTGATCTCACATTCCCCATAATGAGAGACGGGAGATATGGTTTATATCTCCTCACTTTCTCTTTGTGCGCTGCTCTGCTCCTCTCATCTTTTTCATCTCCACTAATCTAAATTAAGGTAAAATATGTGCTGTTCATGGTTGCGCTTCAAACTAGTTACAACTTCATTTGTGGCTTAAAGAAAGTGCTACATACAAACACTGGAAAAAAGGTGAACTATTAGAGCTAAGATAATGCTACTACTATTAGGCTAATGCTAGTAGTCAAAATAAATCAGCCTTTTTTTATCCTTAATTTACGGACCTTCCACAGTACTGCAGCTTTGTGACTACATCTGTCTGTATGACATCTGACTCTAACAGTAAAACCCAAACTTTTTGTTTATAATGTGTCTGTTTGTTTCTTACAGAGTTTCTAAAAGAGTCTTACAGTCATCATGTCCCTCCTTTATATTTACATCCTTTTGGTCACTGCCTGTGTGGGTGAGTGACCAGCAAGACATAAGTGTCTTTCTATTGAATAAAATATAATAAAAATGTTTTGTAAAATGCTACAAATCCTGTATATTGTAATGTTTCCCCCCACAGACAGTGCAGAATCTCTGGTTAATGTATCAGCTCCAGTGGGTTCCACAGTCCTCCTGCCATGTAAACTGACTGAAGTCTTCAACCATACATCACTTATTCAGTGGCAGATCAACAACAAAGGTCTTGTGTTTGAGAGAAGCAGTGCTGGTACGAGTTCAGGTTCAGGATATGAAGGCCGTGTGGATATTCCTCTGGATGAACTACATAAAGGAAACTGTTCCCTGGTGTTGAAGAACGTCAGAATCACTGATGACCATTTATACAAAACCTTTACAGTGGAACATGTGGACAGTACTAACCCTACAGAGGCTAAAGAAATCGCCAGGGTTAGTCTCTCAGTCGATGGTAAGTAAAGTGTTCAGTGTAAAATATTGACTAATTCTAGAAGTCACAGTATATCAGATAACAGAGCTGGAAATAAGGAACAATAACAACATCTATTTTAGAGACGCATCAATACATTAATCAGAGTTAACAGATGATGTGTTAGAAAAACGCACAAATACTTATATAAATAAGCAGTGGTGGTCAGTAACGAAGTAAAAGTAATTCATTACAGTATTTAAGTATTTATTTTCCAGTATCTGTACTTTATTAAAGAATAAATATTTCATTTTGCTTTCACTCCACTACATTTTGAAGTAACATATCATACTTTCTACTCCACTACATTATCCCACATCTCTCATTACTTGTATTTAAAAAAAAAAAGTTACACCAATTACAGCAGAGCTAATCGAGGTACAGCGTGTGCATTATTTCATTATTTTTGAACCAGCGTATCTTTTAGATTTCCGTTAGCTAGCGCTAACGGTTCAGTAGAGCATTATAACTGCAGAGTCACAGTCTGAAATACTGTAGCCTACAATCAGAGGGGGGTTTTAATGAATTACATTTACTTCGTTACATTTACTTGAGTAAATTATTTTTTGGGTAACTTGTACTTTTAGAGTATATTTATTTACTTTGTGAACGTTTCTGTTGTGAATGTGAAAATAAAGACAGAGTACTGTTAGAAAAAGGATTTGAAGTTTTATTGCAAATGACAGGTTATGTAATGTTAATGTGGCCATCACTGGACTGAGATATGACCATCACTGGACTGAGATATGACCATCACTGGACTGAGATATGACCATCACTGGACTGAGATATGACCATCACTGGACTGAGATATGACCATCACTGGATTGAGATATGACCATCACTGGACTGAGATATGACCATCACTGGATTGAGATATGACCATCACTGGACTGAGATATGACCATCACTGGACTGAGATATGACCATCACTGGATTGAGATATGACCATCACTGGATTGAGATATGACCATCACTGGACTGAGATATGACCATCACTGGATTGAGATATGACCATCACTGGACTGAGATATGACCATCACTGGACTGAGATATGACCATCACTGGATTGAGATATGACCATCACTGGATTGAGATATGACCATCACTGGACTGAGATATGACCATCACTGGATTGAGATATGACCATCACTGGACTGAGATATGACCATCACTGGATTGAGATATGACCATCACTGGATTGAGATATGACCATCACTGGACTGAGATATGACCATCACTGGATTGAGATATGACCATCACTGGACTGAGATATGACCATCACTGGATTGAGATATGACCATCACTGGATTGAGATATGACCATCACTGGATTGAGATATGACCATCACTGGACTGAGATATGACCATCACTGGACTGAGATAGGCTACTTTACTTCAACCTATGTTGTATATAAGGAGAACAAAGAGACTTTCAAGGAGAGGTGTGTGAAAGCTCTCCAAGTAGTTTGAAATTCTGGGTTTTCGCTTCACATCAATCAGATCAGAAGTAACTAGTAACTAGCTACGTGAGTAGTTTTTTCATAGAATACTTTTTTACTCTTACTCAAGTAACTATTAAGATTGCTACTTTTACTTTTACTTGAGTACAGATTTTCACACTCACTCGCACTCAATCACTCACTCAATCACTCACTCAATCACTCACTCGCACTCAATCACTCACTCAATCACTCACTCAATCACTGACTCACTAAATCACTCAATCACTCACATTCACACAGATAGATACACATGATGTAAAGGATTTAGGGGGAAATTTTCTAAAACTAGACCTGATATATGGTTTAGAATTTAAACCAGTCTTTATCTACATGGTGTCATCAGACTTTAATGGTTTTTAATGTAAATAAATGTAGTTAAGCTGAAGTCAGTGACAGATGAATAGAGTTTAAGAAAAGATCAGATCTCACAGTTTAGACACTTGTGGGCTAATACATTAATGTTCATGAGGCTGAATCAGGATCTAAAAAGATCAGAGGTTCATCATCTGACTGTTCATTACACAGACTAGTGACTAAATCATCAATAATCAGTTATTAACAGTTATAAACACTTCCAGTGGGTAAAATATCAACTACATCACTTGCTTATTCCTTACAGTGTCCCACAAACTGCTGCTCTTACTTCTGCTAAATTTTAATCCTTTTTCAGTGATGTTATATGACAGCATTCATCTCTAAACTCATCATTATTCCTCTCTCTGACAGCTAGAGTAAAGTTTTATGAATAAAAAAGTATTTATGTACCTCTGTATAATTTATGTATTATTTTTATTAATTACATTTAATCAAAAAGCTGCAGTCAGTCAAATTATCTTTGCTTATCCCAACAGTTATTTCCTGTGGTTTTATCATCATCAGCAGATATAAATGAATAATGAGGTTGCTGTTGTGGTTTCTGTACTTGATCATGCAGGTCTGTCTGTCTAATCCCCCATCAGACCCTTCTGCAGGTACTGGGTTTGGGGTGTAATGATACTCACACTTTAAATCTGATATAATTCAATACAGTGTCCTGATCTGACATTGACTGAATATTTTAGATTTCTATTTTCAGTTTAAAACATTATAAATGTACAATAAATGAAACTGATACCGTGTTTGTGTGATCTTTTCACTCTTAGCAGGGTTTAATGGACAAACAGCAGTACATTAGGATGGAAAAAGTATAGATTTTAATGGCATAGCAATACTGATTATTATTTAAGGATCAGTGATAACATGATCTGTATGTATGGCTGAAAAACACTGAATTATTAGAAAAGGTAGTCTAATGTTTTATACATTTCCTCCATGGACACGTTTTCCTCAGCACTGTACTGATATCTCTGTGTGACTCTGTGTATTTTAGATGAGACTCGTTCTTCATTGGAGGATTCAGATTCACACCAGACTGGAGGGAACAACTGGATTATCTGGTTATGTGTTGGGATTGGAATTGTAATCATCATCATCATCATCATCAGTGTGTATGTGGGCTACAAGTTCAAAGATAAAACTGGTTGAAATTGTAGGTTGAACTTGTGAAAGAATCAGACAGAATATTTTTGGTAATCATGTTTTACGTGTTTCTAAATTTATTTTTATTTATGAAATGGAATTCTCTTTCTCTTTCATCATCATCATCATCAGTATCATCATGCTGCAGTCGCACCACCAACTCCACTGAACAGGTACGAAAACTAAGAAATTATGAAAAATAAGCATTTTATTTATATTTATATATATATATATATATATATATATATATATATATATATATATATATATATATTTATATTTATTATTTATAAAGCAGGTTTTTTAATTAAAAAAATGATCATCTTATTGCAGCATTCCACTGTATTGCATAGATGTGTCTAACATTTGAGTACTGAACAAGCCAAATACGAGTCTTCCTGATCACACACACACACACACACACACACACTTGTCCTCTGATCCTTGCTCTGTAACCCTGTGGTCTGTGGATTGAAGAATTCTCTGAAAGACGGGGAGGAGCCGAAGTCGTTTCCATATGAAATTTAAAGTGGACTGAGGCGATCACCAATTTGTGTAGAGTTTATGGAGAATAGCAGAATTTTTCGTGGGGCTGAGGAGAAATGTTATTATTATTTACCTTATAATTTTCCAGATTATATGTACTATGAGCAAATAGAAAAATATTGACTTTTACACTTTATTGCACTTTAACTGCAAATTAAAATAAAAACATTGTGCTGCTCAGTCTCCATGCTCACACTCAGTCTGAAGTTTTCCTACTCTATAATACTCTTATTCATTTAATATGATGCATTATTAATTATCAATCCAGTTTAGTTTAAGGTGCTTAAATTAGAAAGTTGAGAAGAAAAGTGTGAAATACTATTATAAATATATGGGAAACCAGTGGCAGATTTTTTTTTAAACCATATAACAATACATAAACAGGGAAAGATAAGAGCTAGTTTAAGTGCCTCAGGAAAAGGTAGGTCTTAAGACGTCAGAGACTCTGCTGTACGGACATCTAGGGGAAGTTCATCCCACCACCTCGGTGCCAGAACAGAGAAGAGTCTAGCTGAATACCTACCTTTTACCCTGAGAGATGGTGGGACCAGTCGGGCAGTGCTAGTGGACCTGAGGGAGCGAGGTGCAGTGTGAGGAGTAATAAGATCTTTGAGGTAAGATGGAGCTGGTCCATTCTTGGCTTTGTAGAAAAGCATCAGTGTTTTCAATCTGATGCGTGCAGCTACCGGAAGCCAGTGGAGGAGCAGCAGTGGGGTGGTGTGGGAGAACTTAGGCAGGTTGAAAACAAGCTGTGTAGCTGCATTTTGGATCTTTTGCAGTGGACGAGTTGTATTCAGAGGAAGACCTGCCAGTAAAGTGTTGCAGTAGTCCAGTTTCGAAATAACCAGAGACTGAACAAGCACTTGAGTAGCCTGTGTGGATAGAAATGGTCAAATCCTTCTGATGTTGTACAGAAGAAACCGACATGAGTGTGTCACATTAGCAACATGGGAGGAAAAGGACAGTTGATTGTCCATGGTTACCCCAAGGTTGTGAGCAGTGGCTGAAGGGGAGGTCATTGAGTTGTTCAGAGATAATGCAAGATCCTGGGGATGAATCACCTGGGATGACCAGCAGTTCAGTTTTGCTGGGATTGAGTTTCAGCTGATGAGCCGTCATCCAAGATGAAATGTCTGACAGACACGCTGAGATCCGAGCAGAAGCTGTGGTAGGAGGTCAAGGAGGATGAGGACCGATGGCAGCTTGGCTGATCTAGCAGTATGTAGTTTCTCAGTGACTGCCAAAAGAGCAGTCTCTGTGGAATGTGCTGTTTTGAAGCCAGACTGGTTGGGATCATGGAGGTTATTCTGCAAGAGATAGTCAGACAGCTGATTATAAACAATTCGTTCGAGAATTTTTGAAAGAAAGGAGAGGCGTGATACCGGTCTGTAATCATTGATGTCAGAGGGATCCAAAGCAGGTTTCTTTAGTATAGGGATAACCCTTGCTTGCTTAAAGGCAGTTGGTACCTGTACCTGAAATGGTACCTGAAAGGGTACCTGAAATGAGACGCAGTGAATATAGAAACACTGTATAACAGTGCGTTGTGTCACAGGCTCTTATAGTGAACATGAATAAAATTACATTACATATAGCAAAAAAAACAAAAAACAAATTAACATAATTCAGTCTCACAAGTTTCCTTTCACTGCAGCAAAAAAAACCACAGTCCACCCCGGGGATCTGGAATGAAGGCAAACTGAAAACCCAGGAAAAAAAAGCATAAATGCTTTAAAACCCAAAGCATAAATGGTTCTTGAAAAAGCTTACCAACTATTATGAAGAATCAAAAGGATTTTCTTGAAAAGTCTGCCTTGAAAATGCATTTGTAAGGATGCCTCTGACTACTCACAATTATCCAATCAAAAGACGTGAAATTGCTGACGTAATCGTACGCCTGCTAGATGGCCCCAGTGACGCCAACTCGAAATCTGATTGGTTAATAGAACAGTTTCATTGCCACTTATTTTAAGCTCCGGGCGCCTGCACTATTGATTCTGAAGGCCTTAAGGTGGGGCAACACATGATGTCATCCACTAACTGAAATATGATTGGATAAATACTCTTATCATAAATATACACTACTGAAAGCAGCGAAACTGAGAGAAAAGCTATGAAATGTAGAGAATAGACTATTGGGAATAATTTAATACACATTCATGGAAGAATATATTAAATGCAAGTCAGTGATTCAGATCACTGCTGTTTAGTCCAGCAGAGAAGGCCTTGCTGACCCTGACGGTCCACCACTGTGGGAAACACAATACAGTAAAAAGAACAGTGCAGTTAATGCCAAAGTTTCCACAATAAACAGAAATAATCTGTTCAGTGCTGTTCATCATCTGAATCTCTCTACAGGATGGAAACAGTCATGATGACGGTGTTC
Organism: Hemibagrus wyckioides; assembly: GCF_019097595.1. Taxonomy (NCBI): domain Eukaryota; kingdom Metazoa; phylum Chordata; class Actinopteri; order Siluriformes; family Bagridae; genus Hemibagrus; species Hemibagrus wyckioides. The sequence goes on from NC_080723.1 coordinate 24,232,604, forward strand.
AGTACAACAGAACATCAGAGATGGTTACATACACAGCAGTCGCCTCACAGCCACAGAGTTAATGACCACGATAAGGTGTCAATTATTTATTTATGGTGTGTTAAATTTGGTGTTATCACTCTCACACTCTCTCATACTTCAAGTATCTTCTCATACTTTTTTGTTTAAAGTGTCAAATAGGGTTGAGGGCCTTGCTCAGGGGCCCAAATTTGGTGGTACTGGGTTTGAACCCCAATCTTCTGAGCACCAACCTAGGGCCTTAAACACTTGAGCTACCAAAGCACTACAAGTGCACAATGTTTCTGTATTTTATGAAAAGTTCAGATCTGTTTTCTTGTATACATGTGTAATGTACACTATATTCACATAAGTAGAGAATTGTGTGTCTCTGAAATATCTACCTGGAGTATTACACTTGATATTCTGAGATTAACAGTCAGGGCAGAGCACCACTGAGCCTAGTGTCTGTCTCTGTATGTCTTTCACTACACAGGTACTGACAATAAACTGCTGCTTTGTGTGTAAGATCTTTTTAAATGTAATTTTAGTTATTTGTTTTTTGTAATGCAGAAGAATAACCACTACATTTACATCAGGAGTATTTGGTCACTGAATAAAAACTTGTGTATTAATAATTGAAAGGCAATCTGGTGAAAATTTCATCTCAATAGCGGCTTTAGAAATATATTTACTGAGAAAAATGGTGACATGTTCAATACTTATTTTACCCACTGTATGTCACAATATATTTCATTAGAGGAATGGAATAAAGAACAAGAGGAAAACAGTGACAGTTATATAAATAATCACATGACTTCCAGGAATACAAACAGACAAGGCTGGCAGGTTAAGCAGGTCTGTGCGTGTCCTTCTGTACAGAAAGCATGGTTGAAGTGACCATGTTTAAATAACACTGGTGCAGAATGGGATAGAATGAGAATGAGTTAATGTTCAGTGTGGAAATATACCCAAGAAATACACCACATAAAATCTTACCTGTGTGTTATGTACAATTAATGTATTTTAACACCTGGTAGTGACATGTGATTAAATATACTAAAGGTTTGATCTGGGTTGTGATGAGCAACTGAAAATGGATGGTGGTTTATTGAAAAACAGTAAAAAACATTACAATACAGCACAAAAGCTCTGCCTTGAAGTAACAATAGAGCAAGCATTTACTGGACAAGCTGTTGGCCTATTGTTGTGGAAAAGCAGGTTAAACTATTCTACTATTAAATTCTTCTCTATTAAAAGTATTACTAACAGTGTTTGTTTATTTGTACTACAATTCATTTACAATTATTTTATGTTATTCATGGAATTCAGTGAACATTTGTTTACAGCTACATTTATTTAGCAGTTAAAATAATTTCAATTCAATGATCATGACAAGAATATAATTCTATAAGGGCTTGTAATGTATAAAGACATTTTTAAATTCATTTTTTTCTATAAAAGTTGGATTTTCAGTGTGATTGTCAGAAGGAAGACTGCAGGGAAGCTATTGGAGTGGAGAAAACACTAATTATCAGTCTGTTGCTTTATTATCAATGCAACCTATCAGTATTTTTATTTATTTAACACTGAAACTGGTGGTGATTTACACTATTTACATTTAAAGCAATTTTTTTTTTTGAATGATCTTGTGTAATAGAAACTGTACTTTCTCCATTTGATTGAAAAGAACATATAATATTTATCTTTAATGTTTTTATTGTTTTTAAAGTGTGACACTCTAGAAAGTGAAAAAGAAAGATGAGACAAGGAGAGGGAAAGGAGCATGGAAATATATAAATATATACATGTTCTTCGTCTCATGTTTACTCGTCCAGATCTTCTATGAGAAAGCACAAGTGTAACTTTCAATATTACATGTAGACCATTTGTGCAGTGCTGACAAAAGCATTGCTAATAAGTTGACGCTACTGAGGAAGTTAAAAATCTTAAGCCAAATAAATCCATGAATAATAAATCCAATAAATAAAGCCATGTCCAGAGTTGTGATGCCGAAAAAAGACTTTAGTCTGAAGAAACAAAGCTTTCCATGGACGTTCCCAAAAACACAGACAGTACACACTCTTTTTATACCTTCATCATATTACATCAGCCCACCTGCCAGCTCTGTCCTTATCTCCCACTAATTAAATACTTTCCCACCCTATGATTTAATGGTGGTGCGACTCTAAAAATGACCATGGTCCTCATTCAGCCATATCTTTTGTGGGTTGGAAACTACTGTTGCTGAAAAAAAAACCTGACTATCGCTCAATGCTGGCCTGAGGCACAAAAAGAAAAGCTTAATTTCTTAAAAAAAAATAATTAAACCATGGAAAAAAGCTTCTCTATATCCTTAATTTACAGTTTTAAATAAGTAAATAATCTTATCTTATTCTCACACCATGTCCTCCTCTGACAGTGTGATGATGGATAGTGACTCCACACCTTACTGAATTGCTCTTTGATACTTATTGATGATTCTGTCTGACTGCAATAATTGAAAGAAACATCCACACTGAGCTTCCTGACACAGTCTAAAGACACAGTCCTGGGCGCAGTTCTAGGTGACAGTCAGGTTTCTTTAAAGATGAGGTGAAAGAGCAACTGATAGCAGAAACACGAACATGAACTGTGGGTGAGGACATCATTCCTAATTCACCTGGGAAAATCGAAATTATTTATTTTTTTCTAGGTTAGCTGCAACAATTTACAGATAAAACCTTAACAGAGAGGTTTACAACCAAACAATACACCTCTACTCTATACAGACAGAGGCAGTTGACCAGTTAAAGGAAAAACTGTTGGCTCTGTTATTATTTTGCTTGTGTCCACTTAACCCTCACAGGGAAGTGACGCTGCACCTAACATCAAACACATAACAGTGTGATGGGTAGGTGTCTATGTACACAGTGAATTCTGGTTCTGAGGTGTTGCTTCTTCTGTGTTGGTACATCCTCCTATGTAATTGTTGTTTTATCTCTCCAATGCAGTCCTCAGAACGTTCTTCACTACACTGAGCCGTGTAAATTACATTACTCCTCTTGTGTCCTGTCTTTGGGGTGGACAGATCTCTGTCTTATTGTGTTGGTGGTTTTAACAGAGGATATTTCCACATACTACACATTACAGTTCAACACTATAATTTGTACAGTATTTGTATTTATTTATTCCATTTTACAGTTTATATAACGGAATATATATTTCTTTCTTTCTCTCTTAAATTTTAATTAGAGCAACTGCAACACGGCAAAGGAATTTCCCCCTGGGATTAATAAAGTTCTCTGAATCTTGAATCTTGAATACTAGTGCTTTGTACTATTGATGATATTTGATGATATTTGAAACAGTCAGAGGAAAAGCTGTAACTTTAAGTAACTTTATTTATCTTCAGGACAGAGGTGTTCACACTTTTTTGTCATTAATTTAATGAGAGAAGAGAAGTGAGACTGATAATGGAAAGTCTAGACTCTTGTACTGCAGAAATTAAAGTCTAAATGCAGTCTAGTCTAAATTCTGGCAGATTCTGCTTCCACTTTTTATGATTATGTTTCACATAATCATAATCAAAAAAATGGCAGAAATCATTTTAACTTTTCCCTTTTCCTTATCTCTTTTAGTCTCAGTTTTCTCTTGTTTTGAAGTTTTCTGGTATGGTCAGTTACAGGTTTCAGTTCAGTTACCTTGACCCCTGTCAGGCTAAAAACACATTTGTTTAGTCAAGCTTTTATTGTATAGTTATTCTTAGGTAAAGGAGCAGATTTGGAAGGTTCGTGAGCTTAGAGTGTTTGATATACTGCGATATTTAGATGCTGATACTTTATGACTCTTGCAGGTTCACTCAGGTTTGCTGACTGTGAAGGGGTTGGATGCTTTATGTCCCAGTAAGCCTTTATCTGTCACCTTCTGGCTCTCCCTTTTATATATATATAATATATAATTATTGTTAACATCTTGTTAGCAGTCTTCTCTGCTAATCATTCAACTGCAATAACAATGACTTGCTTTCCTGGAGATTAGTGGTAAGGTAGCTGATTAATTAAACCTAATGAGTCTCTTCACTTGACAAGTGTTTTTACAGCTCTCTACCATCTCCTCCCAAATCTCTAAACAGACTTCACTTATCAGGGATGTCTGAGTTTGAGGAGATCTGGCATCACAGAAAGTGAGAGGAGTCTAGAAGTGCACCAAAGAGGAGGAACATTATGTGATGCAGTGTGGCCATTGCTAGAAGTTCAATAGTGTTTTTATTATTTAAAGCCAGTGAGCATTTCAGGACATTTATTATGAGTTTAAAATGTACATGAAGATGCTCAACTCATAAATACCTCTGACACCCAAACATGTTTCTTCTCTAAGTTGTGCCCATAAAGCTGGAAAGATACAGTTGTATAGGATGTGGATGTGTGTAGAAATGGTGCCTCTGGAATGTTCAGATAGTCCTTGAAAACTGGTGACTCTGGTTAGAGAGTAAGGGCTTGGAGAGTTACATCCATAAACTTTAATGATAAACTGGCTACATGGTTACAGGTCATGTCTGTGAGTAAATGTAGTATACGTATAAATGTATATGTGGGCTTGTGTGTGTGTGTCAGTGTGTGTGTGTTTCTTCATGAACACACACACCTTCACACCTTTGAAGACTGTAGACGCTCACAAAACCCAATAAGTGAAATGTATAAAGTGCATGGTCATAAAGGGAAAGGCGTACAGCAGGGGGCTCCAACACGTCCAAAACATCACCCACTTCTGAGAAGCCTGCCTAAAGAGTATACTCATAGAGTATGTACAAAATAGATAAAATCAAATTAACTCAATAAACCCCTGCCCAAGAGGTCTGGCCTATAAAGTAGATTCATTTAGGAAAAAAGAAACACTGATGATTTCAGTGTGTTTCATCTGTGAGGATCATGAGAACATTTCAGTTTGATGCCCAGATTAAGCTGTGATGCTGAAACTCTACAACATCAGCACACCAGGAAGACTCTGAATTACAAAGGTAGCTTTGTCCTGTTTGCTTTCTCTAATTTTTCTTTCTTCTACTGGTGCTAAAACCACCCAATATATTGCAACCGCCCAGAAATCGCTAACTGAGCCATTTAATTGCAATGTTACTACCACACTCTAGGGGGGCTCTATCCTGTATTCCCCCTCTTGTATATAGCCAGGTAAAGGGAGAGAAGAAGTGAGTATGGTTTGGGGAGAGGGAAGTATTGTCTTCTGTAGTGTTCACCCAGCTGTTCAGGGTTTTGATGGGGAAGCCTAGTCAAATGGACTCTTTATGTACTGTCTTCCTTCAGTGGCTGGTTTAATACTCTGAGGTGGTCTGGATGTGTTTGTTCTAAAGACTGTAAAGGCTAAGGCTTTTCAATCTACCGGAAAAGAAACAGATGGAGGTCGGCGGGAGATTGGCCTAAACTTATATACATATTATAATATACTTATTATAATATACATATATATTCTATACTTATTATATTATATACATTATAACTATATACACTATATTGCCAAAAGTATTCGCTCACCTGCCTTGACTCACATATGAACTTAAGTGACATCCCATTCCTAATCCATAGGGTTCAATATGACGTCGGTCCACCCTTTGCAGCTATAACAGCTTCAACTCTTCTGGGAAGGCTGTCCACAAGGTTTAGGAGTGTGTTTATGGGAATTTTTGACCATTCTTCCAGAAGCGCATTTGTGAGGTCACACACTGATGTCGGACGAGAAGGCCTGGCTCTCAGTCTCCGCTCTAATTCATCCCAAAGGTGTTCTATCGGGTTGAGGTCAGGACTCTGTGCAGGCCAGTCAAGTTCATCCACACCAGACTCTGTCATCCATGTCTTTATGGACCTTGCTTTGGTCACTGGTGCACAGTCATGTTGGAAGAGGAAGGGGCCAGCTCCAAACTGTTCCCACAAAGTTGGGAGCATGGAATTGTCCAAAATGTCTTGGTATGCTGAAGCATTCAGAGTTCCTTTCACTGGAACTAAGGGGCCGAGCCCAGCTCCTGAAAAACAACCCCACACCATAATCCCCCCTCCACCAAACTTTACACTTGGCACAATGCAGTCAGACAAGTACCGTTCTCCTGGCAACCACCACACCCAGACTCGTCCATCAGATTGCCAGATGGAGAAGCGCGATTCGTCACTCCAGAGAACGCGTCTCCACTGCTCTAGAGTCCAGTGGCGGCGTGCTTTACACCACTGCATCCGACGCTTTGCATTGCACTTGGTGATGTATGGCTTGGATGCAGCTGCTCGGCCATGGAAACCCATTCCATGAAGCTCTCTGCGCACTGTTCTTGAGCTAATCTGAAGGCCACATGAAGTTTGGAGGTCTGTAGCGATTGACTCTGCAGAAAGTTGGCGACCTCTTCGCACTATGCGCCTCAGCATCCGCTGACCCCGCTCCGTCAGTTTACGTGGCCTACCACTTCGTGGCTGAGTTGCTGTCGTTCCCAAACACTTCCACGTTCTTATAATACAGCTGACAGTTGACTGTGGAATATTTAGGAGCGAGGAAATTTCACGACTGGATTTGTTGCACAGGTGGCATCCTATCACAGTTCCACGCTGGAATTCACTGAGCTCCTGAGAGCGACCCATTCTTTCACAAATGTTTGTAAAAACAGTCTGCATGCCTAGGTGCTTGATTTTATACACCTGTGGCCATGGAAGTGATTGGAACACCTGATTCTGATTATTTGGATGGGTGAGCGAATACTTTTGGCAATATAGTGTATATATATATATATATGTGTGTGTGTGTGTATGTATATATTTCACGCTACAGTAGGGCATTTACTGGGATGCGCACCTGTGATGCTACATACAATGTACAGTACCACATACTGGAGATCTTTTTCAAGTGGGAAATCACATCAGGGGGATGTTATTTTGTGTGACAACACGATAAACAAACAAACAAACAAACAAGATCATTTAAAGTATATACAGTATGTGATATCTGTTTTTCTTGGAGGGTTGTTTGAGGCTCTGCATACAGTGCCTTGCAAAAGTATTCACCCCCCCTTGGCATTTTTCATGTTTTGTTGCCTCACATCCTGGAAATGAAATGGATTGTTTGAAGGTTTGCATCACTTCATTTACAGAACATGCCTACAACTTTAAAGATGTGATTTTTTTTATTGTGAAGCAAACAACAAATAGGACAAAATAACAGAAAACTTCAGTGTGCATAACTATTCACCCCCCTAAAGTCAGTACTTTGTAGAGACATCTTTTGCGGCAATTACAGCTGCAAGTCACTTTGGATAAGTCTCTGTGAGCTTGCCACATCTTGCCACTGGGATTTTTGCCCATTCCTCAAGGCAAAACTGCTCCAGCTCCTTCATGTTGGATGGTTTCCGCTTGTGAACAGCAATCTTCAAGTCTGACCACAGATTCTCAATTGAATTGAGGTCTGAGCTTTGACTAGGCCATTCCAACACATTTAAATGTTTCCCCTTAAACCACTCGAGTGTTGCTTTAGCAGTATGCTTCGGGTCATTGTCCTGCTGGAAGGTGAACCTCCGTCCCAGTCTCAAATCACAGGCAGACTGAAACAGGTTTTGCTCAAGAATATCCCTGTATTTAGCACCATCCATCTTTCCCTCGACTCGGATCAGTTTCCCAGCCCCTGCTGCTGAAAAACATCCCCACAGCATGATGCTGCCACCACCATGTTTCACTGTGGGGATGGTGTTCTTGGGGTGATGGGATGTGTTGGGTTTGCGCCAGACATAGCGTTTTCCTTGGTGGCCGAAAAGTTCAATTTTAGTCTCATCTGACCAGAGCACCTTTCTCTATACATTTGGGGAGTCGCCCACATGTCTTTTGGCAAAACTCAAAACGTGCCTTCTTATTTTTAACACTAAGTAATGGCTTTTTTCTGGCCACTGTTCCATAAAGCCCAGCTCTATGGAGCGTACGGTTTATTGTGATCCCATGCACAGATACTCTCTGTGTGGAACTCTGCAGCTCCTTCAGGGTTGCCTTTGGTCTATGTGCTGCCTCTCTGATTAATGCCCTCCTTGCCCGGTCTGTGAGTTTTGGTGGGCGGCCCTCTCTTGGCAGGTTTGTTGTGGTACCATGTTCTTTCCATTTGAAGATGATGGATTTGATGGTGCTCCGGGGGATCATGAAACATTTGGATATTCTTTTATAACCCAATCCTGACTTGTACTTCTTAACAGCTTTGTCCCTGACTTGTTTGGAGAGCTCCTTGGTCTTCATGGTGTGCCGCCTCTTGCTTAGTGGTATTGCAGCCTCTGGGGCCTTTCAGAAAAGGTGTGTTTATACTGACAGATCATGTGACACTTAGACTGCACACAGGTGGACTTCATTTCACTAATTATGTGACTTCTGAAGGTAATTGGTTGCACTAGAACTTTTGAGGGGCTTCATAGCAAAGGGGTTGAATACATATGCACATGCCAATTTTCAGATTTTTAATTTTTAAAAATTCTTTTTTATATATATTTTTCTCATTTCACTTCACCAACTTAGACTATTTTGTGCAGATCCATCACATAAAATTCAGATTAAAAAAACATTTAAATTACAGGTTATAATGTAACAAAACATGAAAAATGCCAAGGGGGGTGAATACTTTTGCAAGGCACTGTATCTGCATATCTTCCCTTACTGTGTAATATCTACAAATTATAAAAGTATCAGATGAGAACATCACTTATCTATCAAACCTTTATATTCATCTTTGCTAGTAGGTGTTTACTGCCCTACAGGGGCTTCAGTCACACCTGTGTAAAGTGATATCTGAATTTAGAGCTATGATAAAGGCTTTAGCGATGCGGTTGAAAACTGTGGTCAAAAACACATTCAGTGAGTTTATTAGTGTCGAAACCACTGGTGCTGATGAACAGATGTGATAAAATGTCTTGTTTATGATACTTCATGTTCTCAGTAAGAGGGTGAGTGTATCTGACGCAAAAGCCACGTTAATTGTTAAGGCCTGAACACTTGACCCAGAGGGTTAGGGGCTTTATGGCTCTAAAAAACTTCAGCAGCTAATCAGAACAGTAGCACTAGCTCTTCACCCTCCTGGAGACAGAGAGAGAGCTACATGGGGTGTGGCACTTCTAGGGAGGTACGAAGTGGACTAATAAACAAACTAATGATGTTTGGTGTCTCTTCTCCCCAGAGCTGCTGGAGGACACAGAGGAAGACGAAACACCCTGAAGCCTCTGTACCCCGTCTGCCTCCTGGTCACCGCCTCCCCCACCGCTGAGGACTGTCTGACACAGAGCATGCTACAGACCAAGATAATCATCACCTTAATTTTTCTCTTTCACCTGCTTAAACTCACTTTTGCACTTTGGACTGTAAATAAATCGTGCACTTTATTCAAGATCCTTTGTCTCTGGTGTGTTCATGTTCTGCCCTCGCAGCTAGAGATGCTACAACATATATACATAACACACGTGTGCACAAGTGCACACCCACTCACACATGCACAATAGCACATGCACACACAAAGAAGATTCTATTCTTTTTATTTAGTATGTGTGTCTATTCTGTAGTATATGTACATTTTATTATTATTATCATGATTATTATTATTAATAATAGTAATAGTAATAATAATAATAATAATAATAATAATAATAATATTTTTCCAAGCTTTGGCAATGCTAATGTTAATATTTGTCATATCAATAAAGCAAACTTTGCATCTTTTAATCTTCAGAGAGAAAAGAGGAAGGGAAGAAAGCAAGTACATGTAGAGTCCACACAAAACTCGGCCTGTGCACAAAATAGATCTCACAGTTTAGACACTTGTGGGTTTCTGTTCTCTGTACAAGGTGTGATTATTACCACCAACAGGAGATGCAGAAAAAAATAACTTCTTCTCCTCTTTCCTTTCAGTGCTTGATCTTCCAAAACAGCTCTTCCTCAGCAGCAGAGAAACATCAGGATTAGATTTCTGGGATTTTGAACAAAATGTTAATACTCTGTCAGAGGAGTGTGTATTAGTTGGTTATACAGAACACAGAGGTACACAGTAGAAGAGAAATAATTGCTAGGTGAAGAGATGGGACTATTGATTGTGGTGAACATACAGAGGATCAGAAGCAGGTCTCCATTTAATACAGTAATGTTCATGAGGCTGAATCAGGATCTAAAAAGATCAGAAGTTCATCATCTGACTGTTCATTACACAGACTAGTGACTAAATCATCAATAATCAGTTATTAACAGTTATAAACACTTCCAGTGGGTAAAATATCAACTACATCACTTGCTCATTAGATTAGATTCTTTATTGTCCCTGTGCAGAGTACATGTACAGAGCTAATGACATGCAGTATTATTGCTTTATATACTTATTCCTTACAGTGTTCCACAAACTGCTTCTCTTTCTTCTGCTAAATTTTAATCCTTTTTCAGTGATGTTATATGACAGCATTCATCTCTAAACTCATCATTATTCCTCTCTCTGACAGCTACGTAGTTTAGCTAATTTATTTTTGTATTACTTTAATTTATAAGATTTAATGCAGTAACAGCTACCAGCTACTAACTTTACTAACTGCTACTAACACTAGCTTTGAGGTTAAAGACTGCCCAGTGTGTGTGTTTTTTCCACAGTGTGCTGTTTCCTCTGCAGTGTGTGTGGTTTTAACATCAGCAGCAGAAACAGAAAATGAAAAATGGGTCATTGTGGTTTTGGTGCTTGAACATACTCCATCAGACCCTTTTGCTGGACTTAGGGGGTATAAACACACAGGTTTCCTTAATCTTAATCTCTCTGTAACACTAGACATGTTATTAGATCTATTCTTCTCCACTAACGAGTCCAGTCTCATATCTGCAGCTATAAATTTCAGATTTCTTTAATCTAGACTGAATCCAGCAGAGAGATGTGTATACTGTTTACACTGCAATGTGCTGAATCTGTCCATCATTTAGTGACCATCAGCATCGTAACTTACCAGGAAGCTGAAATGCTCCTAAACACCAGACCTTTATCTCATTGCTGCTAAAACAAATATATTAGAATGTTAATCTCTTAGCTCATGAAAACAGTGAATAAGAGAAGTGTGTGTTTTTAAAACCCTGAAGTCTTTCCTGATTGGACACAAAGAGGAAGCTACTTGTTTAGAAGAGGGAACACTGGCATGACTAAAGTTTAATATTTATGTCATGTAACATAAATGTAAAGTGTTTTAATGAGTTATAGCTGTCTTTATTGTGCAACACTGAATGTAGATATTCAGATGTGTCCAGTTGCGTTTTGGGTTAATGCTGGTCACTTGTAAGTTACATGTTCTGTCCCAGGATCTGTTCATTAATTGATTTGAATATTTTTGTAATTGCTGTTCTTCTTTTGGTTTTATAAATTTATTTTGTACTTCAGCTTCCATATCTTACTGAGAAGTGATAAATTCCAGAGCTGGTGACTTTAACAAGAAAATGCAGATAAAATACTAAAATATTCTCCTTCATCATCAGCAGTAAGAACTTCATCCTGACCAGGGTTCTGCTAGATTCAGATCTCAGGAACGCTGTGTGAGGAGAGAATACACTCTGGATGTGACACCAGTCCATCACAGAACACCACACACACACACACACACACACACACACTACCCACTGTTCCATCACGCTGCTCCAATACTGACTGTATTAGTAATAAAGCAGACCAGTGAGCTTCATTTATAATTTAAACAACAAATCTCTCATTTATTCATCTTTTAGGAAGTGGACATGCAGCACACTACACTGAAAGGGAATATCCTGTCTGTCAGATTTCTGGAAATATGATGTATATTTTACACACTGTTTCACAATAGCAGAGTCCTGGGTTTAATCCTGAGCTCTGGTAAGTCTGAGTTCAGATCTGATTTTATCATGTCGGTTGTGTGAAACTAATTGTGTTATTATAAAACAATCCATTCACATAAAACCAACAAACACATTTAAAGCAAATAAATACAATGAACTTTTTCAGTGAAAAGAATCTGATTTGATCTGTATTTCCTACACAAGAGTCTCATGACACAAAAACAATTAAAAATTTGGATTTAAATGGATTTCCTGGTTTTAACTCTGATCTGTCTGTTTTGTGTTTAAGTGTATTTATTTATCCATCCTTCCATCTATTCATTCCAGCTCTAACAGTCAGGAAAGTAGATAAAAGTAACTAATAAACTAATGGGTTGTAAATATAAATCAGAGAATATAAAATGAGATCAGAAGTTTATTAAACCCCAGAACAGAACAGCGGGACAGGATGTAGAGGCTTGTAGCTGAAGCAGTTAAACCGGAACTTAAGAAACACCAGAAACAGAAGAGTTTTTATTCCACTAAGTGTCTGTTCACATGTTCAGTGGAGGATGTGTGTTAGACATGGCAGAGTTCCTGTGTGTGTTTAATCTACACCTGCTGTTTGGTGAGTTTATTAAAATTTATTTAACATTTTTTTGCACATTCTAGATAATGTTTTGTATCTACATTAGCTGTACATAGTGTTCATTATGTCTGTAGAGGGAACAGTGCCCTCAGTTATACCAGGTTATGAAAGGCTTTTGGACAGTTTATAATAATAATAATAATACTACTACTACTACTACTACTACTACTACTACTAATAATAATAATAATAATAATAATAATAATAATAATAATAATAATAATATTAATAATAATATTACGTGTCTATAAGATGTTAAATGTGTCTCCATGAATGGAATGTCCTGTGATCTGTGTGTGAGGTTTACAGAGTGCTGATGAATCTTCTCTCTTAATGTGGTGTTGTTCTTTCAGGTGTCATCAGTCTGAATCTCCTTCAGATCATTTCAGCTGATCTGCTATCTGTTGATCCTGGACAAAACATCACTCTGCTCTGTAACATCACTAATTACTCAGAGATATCGTGGTATCACATGAACTCAACAGGCCTGAGGCAGTTTACATCAGCAATACAGGGGAAACTGGACAAACACTTTTACGTTGACCATAATGAGAATAAGAGTCACTTTGCTCTAACACAAAGCAGCAGTTCAGTCAGTTTAGTGATTATTGGAGTTAGAGAGACAGATCTGGGATTTTATTACTGTGGAGGTCGAAATGAGGAGCTGCACACTGAGTTTGGGAAACCCATCGGACTGAACTTTACAGGTCAGTAACAATACTTTATTTACCCTACTTGTTCATACTGGGTTTTGTTTTTTTGTACATATTTATGTAGTTACAGATTTATTACATGTTATTCCATGTCATAATCTTGAGAATTTACTGAAGCTATTATTTAGTCATTAGATATGAATATTGCAAAAGTAAAACAGACAGCAATCATGTACATGGATTTATGTAAATTTCCTAAACTAGAATTTTATTCTGTTTTGTAGGACATTCGGTCATTTTTAAAGGTTCAAGGCAAAGAATAAATGTGTTAATTCTGTCAATTCTGTTGAAGCACCAGGAACACATGTCTAGCTTCAGACTCCTAGTGACAGTCATCACTCTTTATCTAGAACATTTTGTAGGTCTTGTAGCGCAACTGAGTTTACAATTAATCCAAAGAGAGATCGCTGGTCAGTTTATATTTAGCATTTTTTGTTTCGATTTTTTGTTTCACTTTTTGTTTAGCTAATCTTGTGTTTTTATAGCATTAGTTTAGATGTAAAATGAAGTGACTGATGATCACATAATGCACTTTCTAAACACATGACAGTCTCAATAACCAGGGAATCACATGTGAATTCAAAGTTACACATTTCAGTCCTATGTGTGGAAATACAGATAAACAATTTCCCAAAACATCTGTTATTGATCAGACTTGAGAAGTTTTCTGGATTTAGCAGAACAATTCATATTATTGCAGCACAATAGTGATTATTATTTACGAATCAGTGATAACACAATCTGCATATATGGCTAAAAAACACTGAAAAATATAAAAATGTACAAAATAAAAGTAGCCTGATGTTTGATACATTTTCTTCATGGACACGTTTTCCTCAGCACTGTACTGATGTCTCTGTGTGACTCTGTGTGAATTTTTTAGGTAGCAGTGATAATGAGAGAGATTCTTCATCAGAGGATTCAGATTCACACCAGACTGGAGGAACGGGGAACATCTGGATTACAAATTTGATCGTAATATGTATGTTCTTCATCTCTATCCTAGTCTTCATCATCATCATGTGTGTGTTTTGCGGCAGAGTGAAAGGTAAAAGTGGTTGTAGATGTGAAAGATTCAGACAGAATATTAGTACTAATGATGCTTTTCATGTGTCTGTGTTTATTGTCTAATTTATATAAATGAAAATGGGATTCTCTTTCAGGAAAATCAACATCATCAGTATCATCATGCTGCAGTCGCATCACCAACTCCACTGAACAGGTACGAAAACATTCAGATTGATTGACGCTTTTTTTTTTTTTTGAATTATTATTATTATTTTTCTCCCAGAAATAAATTTTATTGCATGTATCACAGTAAAATAATGTTTGGTGTTGGACTAAACTGTGCTTGTAAACTAGAAGTTATTAAACAGATAAGTGTTTAGTATAAATTTTAAAGTAATGGATAACTGTAGAGTTGTGTGTAGTACAGAACTGCCTACATGTCACATGACCTCCATGAAACATAAATGAACCTGAGTGATTACAGAAAGTCATTGTTCTACCTGTAGCTTCACATCCTCTCTCCATGTCCTTCAGATTACTTCAGTTTACTTATTTTGTTGATCAGTGTTATGTGGGTAAGCTTAGTGTTGAAAAAACACTGAAACTTTGTATTTGTATAAAATGAGATGTTCACTTGATGCCAGATGTAACTGAGTAAGTAACAAACTACAGTTTAAAATGGCTTTTGGATGAGTTCAGCTGGGAGTTTTACTGAAATCTGGCAACCCTGTCTATTTATTCGGAGTAATTACCATTTGACGGTGCATTAAGCAAGAACTGAAACTTTTTTTTTTACTTTATATTTCTGGTTATTCTGTGTTTCCTGTATTTACATTTCTTGAGGCACTGTGTGATTTTGGAGAATGGACAGTGATCTGGTCATGCTGGGGCAGTTTCAGACTGAGGTGGAGGGAAGAAGTATTAGTGAATTTCTATAAAATGACAGAAAAAAAAAACTGTTCGGTTCTGGCTCATCATCTAAATCTCTCTACAGGATGAAAACATTCCTCATGACAGTTCACTGTATGAAAGAAAATTCAGAGCTTCAGATTTGGACTGTGTGACCTACGTAACATTCACCTCACTGCCACAGAGACACTGACCAACACAAGGGGTCACAAATTATTCATTCATTACAATTTATTATTTATTTATTCTGTAAAAACTGTTTTCTCTTAATGTAATTTCTTTTATACGCAATTTAATATCATCCCCATGTCAGGATTTTGAGATGTATCTGGAGAAGTCTGATCACATGGATGAAGGATGTGTTAGATCAGACTAACCTTTCTAGTGAACCTAATGAAAAATGTGTTCTGACAGTGTCTGGTTATTTATAATTACATACAAATGTTAACAATAAAATGTTTCCCCATAATGTTACTAAATCCATATTAGGTAACATTTGTAGTAACTGCAGATTTAAATTGTATTGAAAATGACACAAAATCTTTGATTAAACAGAGTTTTTTTTTTAAATTTGCATGATATTCCTGTTATAATGTTTTTCTTCTCACCTTCAGGCATTAAAATGTTTCATTAGAAGAATTCTTTGAATAAATCTGACTAAGGCACTAATAGGATTATACTCATGATTCTTACAGGAGCCATTTAATAAATTATATACATTTTTGTATTTTTGGCTACTAAAACCTTTTGTTTGTTTACTTGTTTTGTCCTGTTCCTTATGCACCAACTGCCTACATGTCTACTTCCCAGCTCTACCAGTATAAACCTGCTTGAGTGGGTTTGCCTGTTCACCAGTTACTATGACAGGGCGGCCTGTTCATCAGAGCCCCAGCCAGAAGCCAACATGGTGGACTCCTGTGTAGAGCTCCATCCAGAGACTGGCAGGGCAGCCTCCCAGGCAGATATCCATCTAGAAGCTGACATGGCAGCCTACAAAGTACAGCTCCCAAACCCTGCTCCCTGCTGGGGCAGACTGCACAACCTCCCAATACATGATTATGCCTAAGACCAGTGACACAGCCTCCCATAACGGCCTATTTGGAAGTGATATGCAATGCATGCAGCATCCTTCCTAGATGGTAGGACAAATTTTGATGTATTTTGAAGTTTTTGTTAGGGTCTTCATGGATATTATTTGGAGGCTCCTCTATTGGGCAAAGAGAAACAGTTCTTGGTTTTCCATCTGAGCTGAAGATGCACAGCCATGGACCAAAGAGGGCATTGATATATTCTGAATATATTTATGGCATGCTCTGTCCTGGGCTGACTGTGTGCCCAGGTCTGACTATGTGATACTATTTGCTTACAGCCTTATCTATGACCTTGTCTATATCCTTTGATTTTGCCTAGACATTCTTACTGTTCTGTTCTGATAAAGATGTGCTGAGCCCAGACACTTCATAATGAACAGTGCGCAGAGAGCTTCATGGAATGGGTTTCCATGGCCGAGCAGCTGCGTCCAAGCCATACATCACCAAGTGCAATGCAAAGCGTCGGATGCAGTGGTGTAAAGCACGCCGCCACTGGACTCTAGAGCAGTGGAGACGCGTTCTCTGGAGTGACAAATCGCACTTCTCCATCTGGCAATCTGATGGACGAGTCTGGGTTTGGCGGTTGCCAGGAGAACGGTACTTGTCTGACTGCATTGTGCCAAGTGTAAAGTTTGGTGGAGGGGGATTATGGTGTGGGGTTGTTTTTCAGGAGCTGGGCTTGGCCCCTTAGTTCCAGTGAAAGGAACTCTGAATGCTTCAGCATACCAAGACATTTTGGACAATTCCATGCTCCCAACTTTGTGGGAACAGTTTGGAGCTGGCCCCTTCCTCTTCCAACATGACTGTGCACCAGTGACCAAAGCAAGGTCCATAAAGACATGGATGACAGAGTCTGGTGTGGATGAACTTGACTGGCCTGCACAGAGTCCTGACCTCAACCCGATAGAACACCTTTGGGATGAATTAGAGCGGAGACTGAGAGCCAGGCCTTCTCGTCCAACATCAGTGTGTGACCTCACAAATGCGCTTCTGGAAGAATGGTCAAAAATTCCCATAAACACACTCCTAAACCTTGTGGACAGCCTTCCCAGAAGAGTTGAAGCTGTTATAGCTGCAAAGGGTGGACCGACGTCATATTGAACCCTATGGATTAGGAATGGGATGTCACTTAAGTTCATATGTGAGTCAAGGCAGGTGAGCAAATACTTTTGGCAATATAGTGTATATATATCACTAAATACTTCACTTCTCTTCTGTATAAATTCTCCCTGTTGGTCTCAGTGAATTTGAAGTGTTTTAATATTCAATCACTGTCTCTGTGTGTTTTTTGGCACTCTCCGTGATATCAGTTCAGAGATAGTGGCAGAAGTGTGACTGAGACTTCTTCACCTAGTGAATAAAATTATTATAAATAAAATCATTAGGCATATGGACCAGACCGTCTCTGGTGTTTTTTTTGTTTTTGTTTTTTTAAATTATGTTGTTCACAATCCTATGGGGCAGTGGAGGTAAGTTTACCAGGAGTCAAACAATCCTTTTTTACATTTATTTAGATCTTTATCATATCTTTATGTATTTTTCTTTTGCCTGATTGTTTGGGTTCCTTTCAAAAGGAAAAATAACAATTATGTTCTTATATTTTATTGCTAACTGGAATTATTTCTATTTGTTGTTTGGTTTTTCCACTTCCCACTTCCACTTAGGTGATACCCTAACTAATGTGTAGGATTCCATTCCACAATGCCTGGAGCCTGAGTATTACGTGATTTTAATCTCATTCTAATATTTTGATTAAATGTAGACAGAATATTGTAAAATATTAATATTTATATTTCTGGAAAAATTTTATATTTCCATAGTCTGAAGCTATCTGATCAGATCAGGTGACTGATTACCTGAAGTCAGTGTTTAGCTACCTGCCAGGAAATAAAAATGTGATGTCACCCGAGGAGGGGATCAAACCCAGGTCTCCTGCAGGAAGAGCTTGATCACTCACAGTACAAAGTTCGGACCCAAATGCATTTATAAATGAATTTAATAAATCAAAATTTATAACAAATGAGAAAAAAAAGAAAATGGAAAACACTGGGAAAGACACAACCAAGAAAACACACAAAAATCAAAATGAACAAAAAACAAAATGAGCATCTCAACATTGTCCAGGAACAAATACAAACTCTGACAAAAATACTCTACAAAAACTCTGACAAAGGTGAAAAACAGAAATAATGACTAAGCAACTAAAAACACTAAACACTGGGCATATATAGGAGGGCTAATCAAGGGAAACACAAACCAGGTGAGGACAAAAGGCAGGAACAGAACAATGAAACAGGAAAAGAACACATGGGGAAAACATAAATGAGAAAACATGACACAGAAAACATAAACACTGGCCTTCTGGTGGTCAAGTAGGGAAGTGTCTGACCAGCTCCTGACACCTGCAATTAGAAGCTAATTAGAAAGAAAAAACTGGCACTCTGGTATAATGATCACACATGCTCCTTAAAACAGAACACCAGACAATTAGAACAGATAATTCCAGTAGCAACCGAAGTTGTTCTAAAAAATAATCAATTCTTCCTTTAGTGCTGGCAATGTACCTAAATTTCATGAGTGGTTATCAAACCTGACCTTTGACTCTTGTCAGCTTTCCAACTATACTGTAGGTCAATATCAAACCTCCCCTTTATATCTGTGTATATGTTTGCACCTGACACCAAGACGAATTCCTAGTACTGTAAAGTGCTTTTTGCTAACCCTTTGCTGTACCTGGCAATAAAACTTTTTCTGATTCTGATTCTGATCTACAAGATCCTAGAAACGGTTGTAGCACAGCAGGTATGCTCACACCTACATAGGAATAACAAACATGAAATGTATTATCCTTGTCATAGCACAGAGAAAGCACTGGTTAAAATGGTAAATGACCTGTTACTGGTCTCTGATCAGGGTTGCGCCTCCCTGCTGGTGTTGCTTGATGTTAGTGCAGCTTTTGACACCATTGATCACACTATTCTACTTGATAGGCTTAGAACATGTTGTTGGTATTAAGGGAACAGCCCTCTCTTGGTCAGACCATTGGATTATTTTTTTGTGCTGTTGAACAGGCCTAGTTGATCACAAATTTTGGCTCAATGTGACAAGAAGAGAAAAGTGACTTTAAAAGAGGCTTTATTACTCAGGCCGGATACAGAGGCTTGAAGGGATATCCAAATTTAAATCTATGGTATAGGCTTTCGCTGTAGTATTGGAAACTGTGGTCAACAAGCATTTTCAGTGGGTATATAAATGCAGAAACCACAGGTGATGCTGTGCAGAGATGGAAAAAGTGATCTCATTAGTGAGTCATGTTTCACCTTGTTGTCATGAGGGTGAGGGGACATTAATCTGAGGCCACATTAATAGTAAAAGCAACACTTGAGACCCACTGTTATTCAGTAGGGGTGCTGGCATAGATTGGCTCCACTTAAAATGGAAGTGTCACTGCTAATATAATAATAGAGTCCAGCATTAAAGTGGAGGGTTCTTATGTTCATAGAGTTTTTCATAAATTCTGACTGTTTTTTTTTGTTTGGTTCAACTCTGTTGGTGGGTCAGTCCCACTGGTTTCTGGAACATTCTGTAAAATGTGTCACAAACCTGATCTACCAATACTTACCAATGTAAACTTCATCTACTCTGACTGCTGTTTCCCTCTTTTACAAATCTAGCTGATGTGTTACTTATTAGTGTCTGGTCTGACTAAAGAGTACACTGCTACGCTGGGATTATTGCATCTAGGGGTCAAAAATGAGAATGGCTTCAAGAGCTATTAGAGGCTCCACTGGGTCATTCTAAACAGTCACTAGACAGAAACATATAGTAAAAACTTTGTCATGAAAAAGAAGAGAAAGGAGAAGATGTTTTTGTCACATGTACATTATAGGAAAATGAAATTCTTTCTTCTCATTTGCCAGCTTTGGAATTTGGGGTCAGAGCACAGGGGTCAGCCATGATGCAGTATCCCTGGAGCAGAGAAGGTTATGGGCGTTAACCTTAGGAGTGTTTTTTGACTTGGCTAGATGTTGTGAAGAGGTTTTACTTTAACAAGGAAAGAATTCTGTGATCATTCATGTAAGTTGACTCCCATGGTCCTCTGGGCCTTTTAGTGCTGCTAAGCTTGCTAGTTCACTCTTTTTATATAGAATATACTAAATTGTTGGTTTGCCATTCCTAAACTTTCTACTGTCTCTCTGAGAGGTCACTTTCATGTTTTCACCCTAAATGATTGGCTTCTTCACATGCTTTAAGAAGTAGGTTAGAAATAACCCAAAATATGGCCAACCAGCTACACCCCTGTTACCATGTATAGATAAAAAAAACCTACCCAAACATCAAGAAGACCACACAAATTTGTATGCAAAAGAGGATCAGATATGTGGATTCTAACATACAAAAAAGGGCCAATGTCTACCTGGGGCAGGTAAACCAATCTCGAAGTTTTCCTACAAGAGAGCAATGTCTCATAATTCGCAAAACACACAGAGAGATGATTCACTGTGGCGACCCCTAAAGGGAAAAGCCTAAAGAAGGAGGAGAAGAAGAATTCACAAAACACACAGCACTCAGTAACAGAAGCACCACTACCAAAAGGCAGGAATGGCTCAGTGACTACTCTGGGGCCTCAATTCCTAAAACACAAAAGAAATAAAGCTTGTGCCATTCAAAGGGTGATGCAGGTTTCGGTAGTACAAGCCAAAAAAAAAACGGCCAAATATGCACTAAAAATTTAGATAACTGCTGACGTTTCCACATTCGATGCCTGGAGGTGTGACATTAACCTGAGAAACACTGGTGATGCTGCAGAGGTGAGCAAGGACAAGAGCGTGATCATAGAGATGACAGAAGGACTCCAGGGTGTCACTATCACTTGTGACAATTTTTTTATTTATTACTCACTTGCTCAGAAGCTTCTGCAGAACAAAGTAGCCTTTGTCGGAATGATCAGGAAAAATTAAACAGAGCTGCCACCCAACCTGGTGCAGATTAAAAGACGACTTGCCCTCTCAGCTGTCTTCACCTTCACAAAGAACAGCACGGCCATGAGTTACATGCTAAAACGGGGAACAAATGTGATCCTCATCAGCACAAGGCTCCATGAGGTGTTCTTGTTTTTTTATCTTTGTAGGTTGTTGGCACCTACAGCTGTAGGAGGAGAACCAATTGGTGGCCAGGGATGTTATTTTTTAATATAGTGGACATCTCAGCATATAATGCATATACAGTATCTCACAAAAGTGAGTACACCCCTCACATTATTGTAAATATTTTATTATATTTTTTCATGTGACAACACTGAAGAAATGACCCTCTGCTCCAATGTACAGTAGTGAGTGTCCAGCCTGTATAACAGTGTAAATTTGCTGTCCCCTCAAAATAACTCAACACACAGACATTAATGTCTAAACCGTTGGCAACAAAAGTGACTACACCCCTAAGTGGAAATGTCCAAATTGGGAGCAATTAGCCATTTCCCCTCCCCGGGGTCATGTGACTTGTTAGTGTTACAAGGTGTGAATGGGGAGCAGGTGTGTTAAATTTGGTGTTATCGCGCTCACACTCTCTCATACTGGTCACTGGAAGTTCAACATGGCACCTCATGGCAAAGAACTCTCTGAGGATCTGATAAAAAGAATTGTTGCTCTACATAAAGATGGCCATTAATTTCTACAGGGGGCCACATAACAAATATGAACTGTGCTGGAGGGCCGAGCCAATGATAACTTGAACTTAATTCTTTCTCCCATTCTAAAAAGCAATAAATGATATACAGTATTTTGATTAGCTGCTGCTGGTAATCAGAAGAATAAGGATATTCTGTAAATATTTATGTAAATTCATGAATTGTTGTGTAGGTCAAAGAGGAAAATAATCCTATAGAAGTAATAAACAGTTTAAAACAAAAACAATCATTGCATCACCGTTTCATTTTATTTTTAACTTGTTAATCTTCACAAATACTGAAAAGATGTTTTGCATTATGTTAAAGATAAGCAACTGCTCAACTTCATTCAAATCTCAGCTCTCATCCAGAGCCAGTGAAAAATGGTCAAAGTTGACCGCTCTGTTCCTCAGCTGAAGCTCCAGATTTCCCGCGATGTCCTCAACCCTTCTCATTACAGTGCGTCGAGAGAGGGGCACGTTTTCAAATGCTCCCTTTTTCTCTGGGCATATCAGGGCAGCAGAGTCCACCATACACTCCTTAATAAACTCTCTGTCAGAAAACGCTTTACTTTTTCTAGTGATTTTGTGAGATATGACATGACTTGTCTTGACAGCTGCATCTCTGGGTGTGGGAAGTTTTGTAAAAAGTCCTTGTCGGGTTTGCAGCGTGGCCACAGCCTCCGACTCCTTTGCACGCTCTTCATCAGACAAATTCTTGTATTTCTCCTCGTGTTTGGTCACGTAGTGGTGATTCTTTCAACACAGTGACCTGTGTACCACAAACTAAGCACATGGCTTTACCTTTGATTTCTGTAAATAAATATTTTGCAGTCTATGTCTTGTTGAAAACGTGGCATTCGGAATCAACTTTGTGGCCCGCGGGCCGTAAAATGCCCAGGTCTGGCCTAGGCTATAAGCAGATTGCCAAGACCCTGAAACTGAGCTGCAGCACAGTGGGCAAGACCATACAACGGTTTTACTGGACAGGTTCTACTCAGAACAGACCCCGCCATGGTCCACCAAAGAAGTTGAGTGCACATGCTCAGAGTCATATCCAGAGGTCGTCTTTGGGAAATAGACGTATGAGTGCTGCCAGCATTGCTGCAGAGGTTGAAGGGGTTGGGGGTCAGCCGGTCAGAGGGGTGGGGGGTCAGCCTGTCAGTGCTCAGACCATATGCCGCACACTGCATCAAATTGGTCTACATGGGGAGCGCAAGGTCTCTAACATCCACCAGCTCTGTGATGTCATCATGGAGGAGTGGAAGAGGACTCCAGTGTCAACCTGTGAAGCTCTGGTGAACTCCATGCCCAAGAGGGTTAAGGCAATGCTGGAAAATAATGGTGGCCATACAAAATATTGACACTTCGGGCCCAATTTGTACATTTCCACTTAGGGGTGGAGTCACTTTTGTTGCCAACGGTTTAGACATTAATGTCTGTGTGTTGAGTTATTTTGAGGGGACAGCAAATTTACACTGTTATACAGGCTGGACACTCACTACTGTACATTGGAGCAGAGGGGCATTTCTTCAGTGTTGTCTCATGAAAAGATATAATAAAATATTTACACAAATGTCAGGGGTGTACTCACTTTTGTGAGATACTGTATCATCCTCACAGCTGTGGATCCATCCTTGAACCAGGAAAAGTTGTACAGGAGGAGGCTTTTCCTAGAAGAGCTGGGAAATTGTCTAGTCTCTGCAGCAATATTGGGGAGAGAGCATCTCCCTCATACACCAGTTGATGCTGCACTGGTGAGAGGGATCCAGTCTTCTGTAGCTGCCCCTCCAGACACAGAGCCACAGACACCAGCAGCTCAGGAGTAAAGAGGGGAACAAGCAAGTGGTGCACAGGACAAAAAAAAGCAGTCAAAAAAAAACAGTCAGCACTTGCATCTGTTGTGGTGGACACACTTGCAAAGAGCACCAGATGATATGTTGCATGTCCTGCTGAAAAGATTGAATGCACACACACACACACACACACACACACTAAATAGTTTAATAGTTTAGTTCTCCCTCCTCAACTCCTCCACCATTATTCAGTTTATTTGAGGTTGTTGTTGCATTTTGGTTCATAATAAATGGTTATGCTCATAAATCTGATGCAGGGTAGATTTTTTTTTACAGAGAAAATGGAAAAGTGTATCACTGAAGGATTTTAAGGTTCAAACTGGCTTTACCATCAAGAAAAGACAAACATTTCATACACAGGCCTGTGTAAAGGGTCAATGGGGCCACTTGGTTGTCAATAGTAAAAGTCACAAATTTTACCTCTTCCCAACAGGGAAAACCAGCAACAATCAAGAATGCATGATTATATAGTGTCATGGCTGTGCAGTCAAAAAATGTCGTTATAATGGAAGTCTGTGGGACGAAAACGTGCATGAACAGTAAATTAGGGAGAAACAAATTAAAATCTGATGTATAAAAAAACTAACAGTGCATCAAAGTCAGTGTTGTTCCTAGTCTTGACATGTCCAAGACTGTGATAAAAGGTAAACAAAAATATACAGTCCACTTTTTATATTGAAAATCAGTTATTTTGTGTGTTTTTTTCCTTCACAGCAGTGACATCATTTATGAAATAGATAGATAGATAGATAGATAGATAGATAGATAGATAGATAGATAGATAGATAGATAGATAGATAGATAGATAGAATTAAGAGTGAAAAATGCACCCTGGTGGATGAAAACATTTCCAACAGTACATGAGGGTTACATCACGTGGATGGCCGGGTGCATGTGCGTCTCTTACCTGGGGAACACGTGGCACCAGGATGCACTATGGGAAGAAGGCGAGCCGGCAGAGGCAGTGTCCTGCTTTGGTCAGTGTTCTGCTGGGAAACCTTTGGTCCTGCATCCATGTGGATGTTACTTTGACACGTACCACATACCTAAACATTGTTACAGACCCTCTACACCCTTTCATAGAAACGGTATTCCCTGATGGCTGTGGCCTCTTTCAGCAGGATAATGCACCGTGACACAAAACAGAAATTGTTCAGGAATGGTTTGATGACCACAACAACCAGTTTGAGGTGTTGACCTGGCCTCCACATTCTCCAGATCTCAATCCACACACACACACACTATTCTATTCTTTTCATTTACACTGTTTATTTGTTTCATCACTTGTGTTTCTGTATTGTTTTTTACTGTAGTGTATGTACATCTTTTGGCAAAACAAATGTTAATATTTGTCATGTCATTAACACATCCTTTGCATCTTTTAATCTTCAGAGAGAGAAAAAAAGGAAGGAAAAAAGGAAGAAATCAAGAACACATGCAGAGTACATGCAAAACTCAGCCTGTGCACATAACATAACTCCACTGACTAAAATTAAATACCAAATAACTGTGTGACCCTCCACACCCTGAATTGCTACTGAAATACACATTTAAAAACATGCAATCACCTCCAGACCTTTCATCTCCTTAATTTATTATGAAATAATGAGGAAACAGGCCACAAATGACCATGAAACAGTTTATCAGTCAATTGTCCATTTACAGTTTAAGTCTGTGAAAATTAAGGCACTGTGTAAAATTCACAAGTATGAAAATGTCTCCAGTTATGAACCTGACTGTTTATGATTCATTATCAGTAACTTGTTAGACACACATGATGTAAGGGATTGTGGTCAGTTATCTCAAACTAGACCTGATATATGGTTTAGAATTTAAACCAGTCTTTATCTACATGGTGTCATCAGACTTTAATGGTTTTTAATGTAAATAAATGTAGTTAAGCTGAAGTCAGTGACAGATGAATAGAGTTTAAGAAAAGATCAGATCTCACAGTTTAGACACTTGTGGGTTTCTGTTCTCTGTACAAGGTGTGATTATTACCACCAACAGGAGATGCAGAAAAAAATAACTTCTTCTCCTCTTTCCTTTCAGTGCTTGATCTTCCAAAACAGCTCTTCCTCAGCAGCAGAGAAACATCAGGATTAGATTTCTGGGATTTTGAACAAAATGTTAATACTCTGTCAGAGGAGTGTGTATTAGTTGGTTATACAGAACACAGAGGTACACAATAGAAGAGAAATAATTGCTAGGTGAAGAGATGGGACTATTGATTGTGGTGAACATACAGAGGATCAGAAGCAGGTCTCCATTTAATACATTAATGTTCATGAGGCTGAATCAGGATCTAAAAAGATCAGAAGTTCATCATCTGACTGTTCATTACACAGACTAGTGACTAAATCATCAATAATCAGTTATTAACAGTTATAAACACTTCCAGGGGGTAAAATATCAACTACATCACTTGCTTATTCCTTACAGTGTCCCACAAACTGCTGCTCTTACGTCTGCTAAATTTTAATCCTTTTTCAGTGATGTTATATGTCAGAATTCATCTCTAAACTCATCATCATACCTCATCATCATACCTCATCATCATACCTCGCTACATAAAGTTTAATGATTAAAAAAAGGCTAATTTACTCATGTATTACTTTTATTTATGAGATACCAGCTACTAACTTTACTAACTGCTACTAACACTAGCTTTGAGGTTAAAGACTGCCCAGTGTGTGTGTTTTTTCCACAGTGTGCTGTTTCCTCTGCAGTGTGTGTGGTTTTAACATCAGCAGCAGAAACAGAAAATGAAAAATAAGTCATTGTGGTTTTGGTGCTTGAACATACTCCATCAGACCCTTTTGCTGGACTTAGGGGGTATAAACACACAGGTTTCCTTAATCTTAATCTCTCTGTAACACTAGACATGTTATTAGATCTATTCTTCTCCACTAACGAGTCCAGTCTCATATCTGCAGCTATAAATTTCAGATGTATTTAATCAGGACTGAATGAGAGAAGAAAGGCTGCCTGAATGAGCAGCAGAGAGATGTGTATACTGCTTACACTGCAATGTGTTGAATCTGTACATCATTTAGTGACCATCAGCATCGTAACTTACCAGACCATTTTTGTTATTGCTGCTCAAACAAATATGCTAGTAAGCTAGTATGTTCCACCATTCTGGCATAGTACTAATTAATAAATAAATAAATAATAAAGCAGACTCTGAGCTTCATTTATTATGTAAACAACAGATCTCAGGCACATTTAGTCATCTTTTAGAAAGTGGACATGCAATACACTACAGTGAAAGAAAAAAATGCTGTCCATCAGATTTCTGAGAAAATATTAAGTATAATTTACATAAAAATTATTTACTTAATCAAAACATTATTGTATTGTAAATTTTCATTTTCATTTAAAATAATATCTAAATATATAGAGTAAATTATTGAGTTTAATAAATTCATGTTATATTAATGTGACCCAGTAACATAATATCTCACAAGTATGAAGGCACTGACTGAAAGAAATAATTACTGTATTAAATGAACTTCTCTAACTCATATGTTGCACAGAGGGGCAGTGGGTAATGTCACTGTCTCATAACAGCAGTGTCCTGGGTTTAGTGAATTTTTTGAAACAAATTCATTCATATAATCCAACGAACACATTTCAAGCAAAAAAACACAATTAACTTATTTTAGTGTACAGAATCTGATTTGATCTGTATGATAGCCGAGAAAATAAGTTCCAAAATTATGGATTTCAATATAAAATGAGATCAGAAGTTTATTAAACCCCAGAACAGAACAGCGGGACAGGATGTAGAGGCTTGTAGCTGAAGCAGTTAAACCGGAACTTAAGAAACACCAGAAACAGAAGAGTTTTTATTCCACTAAGTGTCTGTTCACATGTTCAGTGGAGGATGTGTGTTAGACATGGCAGAGTTCCTGTGTGTGTTTAATCTACACCTGCTGTTTGGTGAGTTTATGAATATATTATTTTTTATGTATAATAATAATAATAATAATAATAATAATAATAATAATAATATTACATGTCTATAAGATGTTAAATGTGTCTCCATGAATGGAATGTCCTGTGATCTGTGTGTGAGGTTTACAGAGTGCTGATGAATCTTCTCTCTTAATGTGGTGTTGTTCTTTCAGGTGTCATCAGTCTGAATCTCCTTCAGATCATTTCAGCTGATCTGCTATCTGTTGATCCTGGACAAAACATCACTCTGCTCTGTAACATCACTAATTACTCAGAGATATCGTGGTATCACATGAACTCAACAGACGTGAGGAAGCTCATTTTGGCCAAACAAAGGAAACTGGACAAACACTTTTACGTTGACCATAATGAGAATAAGAGTCACTTTGCTCTAACACAAAGCAGCAGTTCAGTCAGTTTAGTGATTATTGGAGTTAGAGAGACAGATCTGGGATTTTATTACTGTGGAGGTCGAAATGAGGAGCTGCACACTGAGTTTGGGAAACCCATCGGACTGAACTTTACAGGTCAGTAACAATACTTTATTTACTCTGTTTGTTGATACTTTGTTTTTAGTTATCATACAAATTTATATACTTATAGCTTTATTTCATGTTATTAAATATAATAATCTTGAGAATTTACTGAATTCCTTATTTAGACATTAGACAATAATTTTCCTACATTAAAAGACAGCAATCATGTACGTGGATTTATATAAAAATATAAAATTATAAAATTATATTCTGTTTTGTAGGTCATTTTTGTTATTTTCAAAGGTTCAAGGCTAGGAAAACAGTCTCAATAACCATGGTGTCACATGTGAACTCAAAGTTACACATTTCAGTCATATGTGTGGAAATACAGATATAGAAAACAATTTCCCAAAACATCTGTTATTGATCCGACTTGAGCAGGTTCCTGGATTTTATAAAACTAATAATATTATTGGAACACAATACTGATTATTATTTAAGACTATGGGATTAAAACTGTGGGATCTATGTAGTGAAATTACATATTAATGATTGATAGTGGGGACACTGTGAAAATAGAGAATAAAGTAGTGGCTATGTACAAAAAGTACACAGGTGTTTGTGTGCTGTATATTCACACAACAAATTAGTTAATATGACAATAACATGATCTGCATCTATAACACTGAAAAATATAAGAAAAATATATAAAATATAAGTAGCCTGATATTTTTAAACATTTTCACAGAGGACACATTTTCCTCAGCACTGTAATGATATCTCTGTATTTTAGGTAGCAGTGATAATGAGAGAGATTCTTCATCTGAGGATTCAGATTCACACCAGATTGGAGGAAATGGGAACATCTGGATTACAAATATGATCATAATTTGTGTGTGCTCCATTTCTGTTCTAATAAACATCATCTGTGTGTGTGTGTTCTGCAGCAGGGTGCAAGGTAAAAGTGGTTAAAATTGTACACTGAACATGGAGAAGAATCAGACAGAATATTTGTATAAATTGTGTTTTACATGTGTCTAAATTTATTGTCTAATTTATATTTATGATAACTGAATTATCTTTCAGAAATATCAACATCATCATGTTGCAGTCACACCACCAGCTTCAATGAAAAGGTATGAAAACATTCAGAATGATGGCTTTATGATAGAGAAAAAAACATTTGTAAATATTTTTTATCACTTTTTAAATGATTATTTTTATTTATTTTTTTATTTTATTAAACAGATAAGAGTTTGGTATACATTTTTAAATAATAGGATAATTATTTTAGGTATTTAGGTTTTAAAAAAGGGCAGAAAATATGTCATAATTAGTCACAGTAGAACATAGTGAAAATAGAATGAACAATAGTCACTAGTGGCAAAACAATAGACATTTTGTTACTATTACATCTTAACTATTATATAACATTAATATCAACATCAAACTTATATATATATATATATATATATATATATATAAACGTCTTTATTATTTGTTTCCTTTTTTGGTCTTAGTAACTGCAGAGTGATGTAGTGTGTAAATAGTCATTGTTATTTAACTGTATGGTTGTATGTCTTCATTACTATGAAACCTAAATGAACCTGTGCAGTTAAAGTAAGTCATTATTCTCACTAGGATTTTACAGTCTCTTTCCATGTCCTTCAGAACACTAATATTTAATTACAAATTTAGTGTTGATCTAGCAACCACCATCAGTGCTTATTGCTTAGCAGTAATCAGGGTGCAAATCGAATATTTTGTCTACCAACTGTCCCAAAATTATTATTTGTGGTCCAAATTGATCTCTTCGTTAAGTTGACCATCTGCCTGTGTAATGACCAGTGCCATGTGTTTACATCCTGTATATTGTGTTTTCCCAAGTGTCATGAGTATTTACAATATTTTACAAGTCACTTTTATTAATTGTTTATGTGACGTGATATTTTGCATGTTGAAAATGAGTTGATGGTCATTCGTGAAAACAAAAAATAAAACATGTACTGAATAAAAATCACTTGTATAGAGTGGTTTTATGTTAAAAATTTAAATTATACAGAAAAAAATCCATTGGAATGCAAAGTTCATTCAATCCACGAACTCCACATTTTGTGAAGGCATTTATGTGGAGCATGAATTCTCCAAAATGGTCCTTTTTTTAAACAGCATTTCAAATGCTCTTAACTTTTGATCTAGAAGATATATTTCCAAAATTAAAACTTGTTAGCAATTTTGGGACAGTTTCGATTTTTTTTTATTTTTGTCCTGATTATTTATAGGCAATAAGCACTGATGGTGGTTGCTATAATGTGATGTGGCTTGTTGTGTTTATCATGGAAAATCTTGCTATTCAAAATCAATGCTTCTAAAGACAGGGGTTTAGGATACCAAAAATCAGACTTCATTGTGACACAAAAAAGCCTAGATGTCTGCAGATCAACTGACTAACACAGTTGTGCACCAGCTTTTTATACAGTTTTGAAATGCCAACTCTTTCTATCTTCTGGTCTATCCTTGGACTCTCTTTATAATTACTTTCCTATGTTCTTATACTATTGTTAATTGAAGCAAACACCCAGTCACATACAGTACTTTATTCTGTGTCAAACTTATCAAACTCACACATGCATGCTGATTTTACAGTCTTTTGGTCTTCTAGGCATAACAAAAAATGGCTTTATTAGGTTTCTGAACACACTGGATATAGAAAGAATATTAATTATAACAGAGGTTTTCAAACTGTTAGTTGAGAACAGGTGGGTCGCAAGTCACTTGGCTGCAGCTTAATTACGTTATGGTGAATGAAACAAAACCAGTCTGACAATAAGTAAACAGCTGAGATGATTCTTTTTTCCAAGGAATCATTTAAATTAACACACACACACACAAGACACACACACAGTCTTTATGTGTGTTGAACTGTCACATGTCTGCATCAGTAACATACAGTACACTACTGCAGAATTCAATGAACGCACAGCGTATGTTAAAATGGAAAAGATTTTCAAACTAAAAGCATCATGGACCTGTGAGAAGTCTTCAGATCAAGTCAAAACAACAAAATGTAAAAAAGAGCACACAGAAAATATGAACAGTCCACACATTATGAACATTTAATGTGGAGGTCCAAAGGGTGAGGAAGTCCTTCAGTGTCTTGTGCTTAGAAAAGTTGCCATGTGGTAACATGAACCCCTCAAAACCTAAACAGAACCTCACAACAAAACATTCTGCATATGCCAACAAAATAAGAAGAGTATTTTTGTCAGCAAAAGCCAATCAAAGGCACAGCCAGCATCCCAGAAAAAAGCACTGCAAGAATCATTTCTAGCTGCATACTGAATCACAAATAATCACTAATAAATTAGTGATTGAAGTAGTTTTTAAACACAGTTCAGTTCATGAAATTTGTATTGCATGTCATTGTAGATAAATAGAACTCAGTACTCAGTTATTCGTGTTATAATCTGAAAATAACCATTAGGCTGCTGTTTTGACATTTGAAAGGCTATCATCAGTGGCGGCCTGTCAATAGGGGGTGCTGGAGCACCACCCCCTTAAAGTTAGCCACAGAAGAATGCTTCTTTAACACATTAATGTTAATTATATATTTTAATAACGAAATAAAATCATTTAGTCATACCATTTCACTGTTAGTCATATTATCATTTATTTAAAATAAAAAAAAACCCTGTATTTTGTTTGTTTGTGTGTGTGTGTGTGTGTATGAAAGCAGGGTGCTGGACAAACAAGTGTGTATGTAGGTCTGTAAACTTTTGAAAAGCATGTGACTTGAGGCTGAGCTCTGACTGGCTTGTGCAAACCCATCTGGCTCAAACTCTGCACCCAGAACCCTCCCACTTTTGTCTGTTAGTGAATCAATTTTGTTTTTCTATATTTGGCCTCATGTGATTCGACAATTCTCAAGGAGTCTCATTACCGCTCAGCAGATTGATTAATGTGAAAGCAAGTGAAATATCTCGAGATGAAAGAATATTTGGTTATATCTTTACAAAAAATATCCTTTCACAAGGCCTTCGGACGAAGAGAAGAAAAGAATAAAGGAGCTTGGACCAGATCGACCCAATTTGCAAATTCAGCAGCAATCAAGTGATGGCGGTCAAATTTGCACTCAACACATTGGCCATGGTGTCACTGGAAAAGAGACTGGTGACTGAGATGACTAACTTTATCTAGAAGCTCACTAAGAAAGAAAGGACAGCAAAATTTATTTTCAAATACTGCCACTACATACACACTCGTTAGTCTGGCACCCACACACACACACACACACACACACGTGTGATTTTGTTTTGTTATTAATATGTATAATTATTGTTAAATAACATGTTAAAGTAGCATTTTTCTCTGGCTAACTTTATGGAGGTGGCGCCCCTTACTGCCCGGCCATCACGGAGTGAACCACTGTTGACATGTTCAGTGATAGAGACAATATAAATGCTATAAATGATGTAAATGTAAAATCTCTCTACAGGATGAAAACATTCATTATGTCAGTGTTCAATACAAAAGAAAGTCCAGGAGATCTGCTAAGAAAAACACAGCATCAGATCTGGACAGCGTGACCTATGCAACAGTTGCCTCACAATAACCAACATAAGGTGTCACTAATTATTTCTTTATTTTTTCTTTTCTCTTAGGTACAATTATTTAACAAACCTTTAGCTAACTCTTTATAATATAGAAACTACTTTAAACATACAGTAGCAAACATTTACAAAATAGACACAAATGTATAGCTTTGAAGCTGGCAATGTATGAATATATGAAAATAGGAAAGCATTAAAAAGGTTACCTGTTTTTAGTTAGTATGCAACATCTAGATTTGGCTTTATAAGATGGCATATGGTTGTTTTTTCACTTGCATCATGCAGAAAAATTATTTTTCAAGCCACTGCCATATGCTGACGACACTCTCATATCCTCCCTTTGACATTTATGTTTCTGCTCTGATCTCAGCAAATCTACTAGACATCATGAATGGCAGCTCATCTTAAATGATCCCTGCAAGACTGAATTGCTGTTCATCCCTGGAGGTGCATCCCCAAGATCGTCTGGTTTATCTGGAGAACTACCACATTGCACATCATGGACAACCAACTACTTTTGTAGCTAACTCGATTTGGTCATGGATTCTCATTTACGTCAGGAGGATTTGGTAATTTCTTTTCACAGAGACCACAGATGCTTGATCATGTGAGAAATATGCATCTACCTCCTGGCAGGTCTTTTGAATAATATACAGACAGTCCAATGAAACCCCAAAACAACTGAAAAAAGCTCTCCACTCACTGAATATGCTATGTGAACTGGGAACTGATTTTCTTTGTAAAAGAGCTTTAATAACCATTGTCATAAAACATACAAGGCTTGATTTTGCACATTTTGTAGTATTGTGATTGGACCACAGAATTGTGTTCTGAAAATGTGTGGCTGGATTAAACTCTGTCCCATAAGGTGATCTTTATTAGGTAGCATTTTGTTCAAGGTACCAGCAGTGGCAGCTTGGTGGACCTGGGATTTGAATTCACAACCTCAATAAAAGCAAACTGTTAGCCGTTTATGCTGGCAGCTATTGCATCTTGATTATAATTAAGTAGTTAACATCTCCTAACCTGTAGTCTTACCTTGTAAAAATTAAACAAATAACATTTTTTGCTCATGTATCACAAAGTAATCTAATTTTCATGTTTTCTCTTATGCTCTGTCTTATATTTCTGTACAAATTAGGTTTGATTAAACAATCAAGTTCTCTTAAGGTAAAGGGTTAGTAGACCTTTTAGTTTAAATGAATAAGAATAGATTACATGTAGTTAATATTAATAAATACATGTATTAAAATAGTTGTTTGTTTATATACATATTTATACATTGTACATTATACATAATGTGTGTTAACATTAGTTAATGCACTAAACTAAAATGAACCCTATCATTAACTATTAACCAGATTAATAAATTGTGGGAGAAATAAACTATTGTTCATTGTTAATTCATGACACATAATGCAGAAATTAACAAACATAACCTTATTGCACACTGTTTCCCCTCAGTAGTCTACTCTGTCTACTAGTCTAGCCTTATGTGACAATGTGACTTTTTCCCTTTTTTTTATTGCCTTTTAAGACAAATAAATGTACATAAATGTAAATTTGGTATGAATAAAGTACATACCTATCTATCTATAAAATGTAAAAAAAAAGAAAGAAGTAATTTGTAATTTATGTTCTATCTAATACATACATATATACACACACACACACACATGTATATATATATTTATATAAATACACTACTCACAAAAAGTTAAGGATATTGGGCTTTCGGGTGAAATTTCAGGATGCACCTAAAATGCACTATAACCTTTCCAGGTGAACTTAATTTGACCTTCTCTACACTTTTGAATGCACATGTCCAACTGTTCAGTGTTTCAGTACTTTCTGCAGAACTTGCTGTTCTCTAACAAGGTGCTTAACGGCAAAATTCACAACTGGTGTTTGATCCATGAATCCACCAATAAATTTTCTGGTTCCATTAGAATTGGTATTTAAACAGTCCTCTTCATCATGCTGTTCACATTTTGACATCATGAGACCAAGACCACACCTAACAACTGATCAACAGAACCTCACCATTGTGAGGCTTCAAACAGGATGTTCTCAGAGGGAAGTGGCCACTGAGCTTAGAGTGTCACAGAGTGTCATCAGCAGGTTGGGACAGAGATACAGAGAGACTGGAAGAGTCGCAGAAAGGCATAGAAGACGTCCTTTGGCCACATCCCATGTTGATGACCGCTTAATTGTGAACAGTGCCCTGCGGAACCGGATGATGAACGCCACTCAACTCCAGACACATTTAAGGGAGGTGAGAGGCACCCAGGTGTCACATCAGACCACTCAAAACAGTTTACATCAGCGTGGTCTGCGTGGTAGATGACCTGCAAGGGTACCTACGTGCCTCAAGACAACAACCATCGTCCCTGTGCCAAAGAAGTCTACGGTTTCCTGCCTCAATGACTACTGTCCCATCGCACTCACACCAATCGTGATGAAATGCTTCAAGAGGCTCGTCATGAGGCACATCAAATCACAGCTACCACCCTTGCTGGACCCCTTGCAGTTTGCGTATCGTCCTAACCGTTCCACGGACAACGCCATCACCACAACCCTCCATCTGGCCCTCACACACTTGGACTGCAAAGACTCCTACGTTCGAATGCTGTTCATAGATTTCAGTTCAGCATTCAACACAATCATCCCTCAGCAGCTGATTGAGAAGCTGAGTCTCCTGGGCCTGAACACCTCTCTCTGCAATTGGATCCCGGATTTCCTGACTGGGAGACCTCAGTCAGTCCAGATCAGAACAGTATCTCCAGCACCATCACACTGAACACTGGAGCTCCTCAGGGCTGTGTGCTCAGTCCACTGCTGTTCACTCTGCTGACTCACGACTGTGCAGCAATGCACAGCTCCAACCACATCGTCAAGTTCGCTGATGACACGACCGTGGTGGGTCTCATCAGCAAGAACGACGAGTCAGCATACAGAGAGGAGGTGCAACATCTAACAGCCTGGTGCAGAGCCAACAACCTCTCCCTGAATGTCGACAAGACCAAAGAGATGGTTGTTGACTTCAGGAGAGCACAGTGTGACCATTCTCCGCTGTCCATCGATGGCTCCTCTGTGGAGATCGTCAAGAGCACCAAATTCCTTGGTGTCCATCTGGCGGAGAACTTCACCTGGTCACTTAACACCAGCTCCAACACCAAGAAAGCCCAGCAGCGACTCTACTTCCTGAGGAGGCTGAAGAAAGCCCATCTCCCTCCCCCCATCCTGACTGTGTTCTACAGAGGGACCATGGAGAGCGTCCTGAGCAGCTGCATCACTGCCTGGTTTGGGAACTGCACCGTCTCGGATCACAAGACCCTTCAGGGGATAGTGAGGACAGCTGAGAAGATCATTGGAGTCTCTCTCCCCTCTATC
Organism: Hemibagrus wyckioides; assembly: GCF_019097595.1. Classification (NCBI taxonomy): domain Eukaryota; kingdom Metazoa; phylum Chordata; class Actinopteri; order Siluriformes; family Bagridae; genus Hemibagrus; species Hemibagrus wyckioides. The sequence goes on from NC_080723.1 coordinate 24,268,725, forward strand.
ACAGACATTTACTCCACACGCTGCATCTGCAAAGCTAACAGCGTTGTGGCTGACCACAACACACCCCTCACACACACTCTTACACACCCCACACACCCCTCACACACACTCTTCCACACCCCACACACCCCTCACACACACTCTTACACACCCCACACACCCCTCACACACACTCTTCACCCTCCTGCCATCTGGAAAGAGGTACCGGAGCATTCGGGCCTGTAACATTTTCTTTCCTCAAGCCATCAGGCTCCTCAACACTCAGGACTGAACTGTTCTACACTCTCTCACACACACACACACACACACACACTCTCACTCAGGACTGAACTGTATACAACTCTCTGTCTCTCTCACACACAGATACACACACTCTCTCTTGACTGTGTGGACGCATACACACATAATTTATATTGTTCATTACTTACTGCACCTCTACCTGTCATCCGCTGCTATAGTCATATTTATGTTTATTCTATTTGCACTACCTCAACCGCTGCTGTGTATTTTTTTGCACAATTTGTTTTGCACAATACTTTTTTTTTTTACATCATTTCACTTTATCTTATTTTATTTCACTTACATTCCATTACACATGTTCTTTTATTTCTTTTCGGCGCTAAGTGTCCTGTGTTCTTTTGTGTTGTCTTTCTTGTATTTATTGTCTTTTGCACTGTCTTGTCTATGCTCTGTTTGCACCTAGCTGCACACTGTGCACTTTACGTGGCTAAGACACACTCCTGTCCTAGCTCTGTGGTGTTGTTTTTATGTTGAACTTTGTTGTTGTATGTTTCTGTAGCACCAGGTCCTGGAGAAACGTTGTTTCATTTCACTATGTACTGCGTCAGATATATGTGGTTGAAATGACAATAAAGCTTCTTGAATCTTGAATCTTGAATCTTGAACCTGACCACACCACCAGGCACAGGCGTCATCGTTTTGCATGGGCCAGGGAGCATTTACACTGGATGAGGGACTGGTGGGCCTCAGTGCTGTTCTCTGATGAAAGTTGATTCACACTGAGCAGATATGATGGCTGCCAACGATGTTGGAGATGTCAAGGAGAGCGCTATGCATCAGCCACTGTTGTGGTGGTGTTACAGTCTGGGCAGGTGTGTCCACTCAATACAGAACTGCCCTACATCTTGTGAATGGTACAGTGAAAAGCTAATACTACCTGAATAACATCATTAATCCATTCATTGTGCCCCTGCATGAACAACACAGGCCTAATTTAATCTTCATGGATGACAATGCTCCAGCTCATCGAGGGCGCATCATTAGGGAACGGCTGCTGGAGGCTGGGGTACCTCAAATGGAGTGGCCTGCACTTTCTCCAGACCTGAATCCCATGGAAAACCTCTGGGATCAGCCGAGTTGCCGTGTAGAGGCTCGTAACCCTGCACCCCAGAACCTCAATGACCTGAGGGCCGCCCTTCAAGAAGAGTGGAATGCCATGCCTCAGCAGACAATAAGTCGACTCGTGAACAGCATGAGACATTTTTGTTGTGCTATACCCACTACTGTTGTTGGCTTTTGTTTCAATAAATTGTTTGAGATGAGGAAATCACCATTGCATGCTTCTACTTAAATGCCCTACTTTCATGAAATAATATTGCTGTAGCGTGAACTTTTTAGATTTTCCATAAATTTCACCCAAAAGCCAAATATTCTTAATTTTTTGTGAGTAGTGTATATTACAAATCATATATCTTATTAGTTACCTGCTTTTCATAGTCTCTCAAAGTTGATCATTACATTTTATTTCATTTCATTACATTGCACGTGTTCTTTTTCTACGCTATGTGTCCTGTTTTTGTGTTTTTAGGGCCCAAGCACTAGCAGTGTGGAGGGCCCTCTTGTTCTTCTAAGGATTATTAGGGCCCAAGCACCGAAGGAGCAAGGCCAGAGGCCTTGCAACGTAGGTGTGGAAGCCCTATTGTTTCGTTAGAATTTTATACTTGTTTATGCCTATTTATTATAGGCATTTTGGACCCCTTAACATGCTCAAAAACTTTTGAAAATCAGCAGACAGGTTGGAATCTGTGGCCATTAGGACGTCACTGTGGCTCGGCCCTGGGCGTGGCACACACCCGTTACAGCGCCCCCTGGAACATCTTGCTGCATAGCTGATACACACTTGCACGTATCCATGTACAACTTGGTACACACTTAGATCTCATTGAGCTGAACAACTTTCTCATTGCATGTCATTAAGTCTAATCCACAGGAAGTGATGTATTTTGAATTGTTTGTAAAACGCACCCAATGGAATTTGAAATACTCCTCCTAGGGAATTGATACAACCGCCACCAAACCCAGGCTAATATGATCTCAAGACATTGATACAACCGCCACCAAACCCAGGCTAATATGATCTCAAGACATTGATACAACCGCCACCAAACCCAGGCTAATATGATCTCAAGACATTGATACAATCACCACCAAACCCAGGCTAATATGATCTCAAGACATTGATACAACCGCCACCAAACCCAGGCTAATATGATCTCAAGACATTGATACAATCACCACCAAACCCAGGCTAATATGATCTCAAGACACTGATACAACCGCCACCAAACCCAGGCTAATATGATCTCAAGACATTGATACAACCGCCACCAAACCCAGGCTAATATGATCTCAAGACACTGATACAACCTCCACCAAACCCAGGCTAATATGATCTCAAGACCGATACAACCACCACCAAACCCAGGCTAATATGATCTCAAGACACTGATACAACCTCCACCAAACCCAGGCTAATATGATCTCAAGACACTGATACAACCTCCACCAAACCCAGGCTAATATGATCTCAAGACACTGATACAACCTCCACCAAACCCAGGCTAATATGATCTCAAGACACTGATACAACCGCCACCAAACCCAGGCTAATATGATCTCAAGACACTGATACAACCTCCACCAAACCCAGGCTAATATGATCTCAAGACACTGATACAACCTCCACCAAACCCAGGCTAATATGATCTCAAGACATTGATACAACCGCCACCAAACCCAGGCTAATATGATCTCAAGACATTGATACAACCGCCACCAAACCCAGGCTAATATGATCTCAAGACACTGATACAATCACCACCAAACCCAGGCTAATATGATCTCAAGACACTGATACAATCACCACCAAACCCAGGCTAATATGATCTCAAGACATTGATAATGCAAAATTGATGAGGGATTTTTGATTTCTCAAACAGTTCAGCCGTGAGAAGCGCTTAAACTTATGGCGAATAAAACGAAACAGGAAGTGGCGAATAACTTCTGTGTACATTAAGTGATCTACATGAAACCTTAGGATTATGTTAAGCATTGAAAGCTGATCACACAGATATGACAACTTTGAGTCTCGGTCATAGTGCCACCAACTTTTTCATACCTTGAATCGTGTTACTATGGCGACGATTTACATGAGAACATAATAGAAGAAAATGAATCTTCTCATATCTTACGAGAGGAAAGGCCTAATGTTCCAAAATATTTCCCATAGAGAGTGTACTTGTTTATGAGAAAGTCCAGTGTGGCTGGTCCCTGGGCATGGCACAGGGCTGTCACAGCGCCCCCTGGAACTTTGTCAGAAATATAGCTGCACAGCTCATATTCACTTGGACGTATATGCATGAGAGCCGGTATACATTTAGCTCTTACTGAGCTAAATGATGTTCATCGATCAGTCATGGGATCTGCTTAACAGGAACAGGAAGAAAAACGCACTCATAAGAATTTGATATACTCCTTCTAGGGGATTTATATTATTTTGATCAAACAGGGTCCAATATGATCTGAAGACATTGAGGATCTGAAATTGTTAAGGGATTTTTGATATCTTAAACGGTTTCAATTTTATGAAATCCATTTTAACAAAAGTACATTACACATTACCTCAGAGAAACTTGGTTTTATTTTAATTTCAGGTTGTTGACTTTTTTATACAGATTCAAAGACTCTCCTGAGCACAAAAAAGCACAAATGAACAAAATGTAACCAACACAGTTTTAAGTCAATACATGTTGCTTACTACTGCTTAAGATCTTCAAATAACTCAGCAGTTCTTCTTCAAAAAAATTAGCATGTCTGCTGTTTCAGGAGACAGACAAGCTCGCTCCTGACTAATATTGTCCCCAGCAGTAGAAAATGTATGCTCTGATGGTGTGGATGATGCTTGCACACAGAGATACCCTGTTGCCAAATCAGAAAGCATTGGCAGAGTGTCCTTCATGTCCCACCACCAGGTTACTGGACTCACTAAGGACAGCGTAGATGGAAGTAATCTGTAGTGCTTTATCTCTGTGTTAATCTTCTCTGAAGTGCTGCTGACAGTGGTTGGTGTTCTTAATTCAATTGCCATGTCCTCCACTTAAATCTTAATTCTTGACCTATGATTTTAAAAAAGTTATATATTCTTAGTTAAATTACCATGGTTACTAATCAGATAAGATAGGATTGTAAGTTCGGCTGTTTCTGTAATACAGGCCCTGGCACAATAACCTTAATGGTAAAGTAACAACATGTACATGGTAAACAACACAACCACTTACAGCTTACTTACCTCCACCATGGAGACTCCACTGTAGAAAAAGGCAGCAAATCTTTAACAATAAAGTTACAATAAAATGCTCTGTGGCATTCATCTTGCTTTTCCGTCTTAATTTTTCCTTTTTCTGCCAGTGTGAATGGATTAACACTTAATGGTCTCCTAATTCCAGGGTCAGCAGGAGCAGCTATAACATTAATGTAAGGAGAGAGGGAGAAAACAAAACTGTTAATGCAGTCAACCTTAAGGATAAGCACGCTTTAACAACATAAATACTTTAATGTGAGTTAAACGTGATCAGTTTCTGTTAACCTTAAAACATTTTTAGCATAGATTTAGCTATCTATAGCCATCCAAACAAAATCTAACGTTATGTTGGTCACAATATATAACGTTAGTACGAAGTCACCACGCACAGAAAGAAATGCTAACTTAAATAGATCACAAGCATGTAGCACTATAAGTTAGCCAATGTTGTTTGCTTGTTTGATAAAAGTTAAGCTTACCTGTTGGAGTCCCAGTCATAACGCCGCTGTCTTCATTGGTAGTTTTGGAGGAGAGCCTGTGTGGTGGACATGTCAAAGCAGGCTCTGGGGCAGGAAAACACCGAGATGATGACTGCATCGACTGCATAGACTGCTTCTTGCAGTCTAAGATGGAGCAACTTTATGTTTATTCTGTGCACGATTAAGTGCTTCATCAGATTTGACGTGTTGCTGGTCTTGGCAGCAATTATTTTGTAGCAAATGTTGCATCGCATGCTGTTGTCATCGAGCTTGGTGAAATGCAGCCACACTTTCGACCTTTTCCACATGTTTTAAACACGTCGGGGTTAGGATGATCACACAAAACAGCCTCACATGTGAATGGCGTAACCGGTGTAAACTAGTGTTTTTCCTTGGTGCCTCGCTACAGCCAATCACCAGCATTTGATTTAGGCATGTCAAGCATGCTGCATGCTTATTGGCTCACTGACAGGATTAAATTGACAAGATTAAACCCTTAGGTATCGAAATTTGGTACCGAACGAAAAGACATTTTTCGATAGTCTATAGTATCGAGGCAATTCGGTCGGTGCTTAAAAAGTATCGAATTCGATAACCAGCCCTAGACATGACTACTGTGAGTCTCAGTCATAGCACCACCAACTGGCAGCAGGAATTGTGTCACTTATAGAAATCTAATGTTTTGTCCATTACTTTCAGGTGATTTGGTTCAAAATCAGTCAGAATAATATCAAGACATGGCTGATGTGAAACTGTGAAGGAATTTGTGATATTGTGAATAATGTTGCTATGGTGAGGACATAATAGAAAGAAATTAATGTTCTTATATTTTAAAAGTGGAAAGTCCAAATGTTTCAAAACATTCCACATATTAAGAACAACTGGTTGTGAGTGATTTTGCTTAGTTTCATGATTTTGTGATGGTCAAATGGCTCACAACAAATTTTTACATTTATCAGTCCATTGACTAGACATGGCTTTGGCCTGACTCCTGCAGTACTAGACTATGTCCACTAGAGGCTCTTTCCCCTTTATTTTTATTTTTTTTAAATATGGCTTCATTTTTACAATTTATATATACAAAGTCAACCAAAAAATGTATATACACTTCAGGAAAAGAAAAATAGTATGATTATATTAGTATAATATTAATAATATTATCATAATATCATCATATACATCAGTCTATAACTTATATAGCAATAAATTTAGTAATAAAATATTTATACAAATTTTTCATTTCCTGAAATGTGTATTTTCTGGGTGACTCTATAATATACAGTATCTCACAAAAGTGAGTACACCCCTCACATTTTTGTAAATATTTTATTTATATCTTTTCATGTGACAACACTGAAGAAATGCCACTCTGCTACAATGTAAAGTAGTGTTTTTTTGTATAACAGTGTAAATTTGCTGTCCCCTCAAAATAAATCAACACACAGCCATTAATGTCTAAACCGTTGGCAACAAAAGTGACTACACCCCTAAGTGGAAATGTCCAAATTGGGCCCAAAGTGTCAATATTTTGTGTGGCCACCATTATTTTCCAGCATTGCCTTAACCCTCTTGGGCATGGAGTTCACTAAAGCTTCACTGGAGTCCTCTTCCACTCCTCCATGATGACATCACAGAGCTGGTGGATGTTAGAGACCTTGCGCTCCCCCACCTTCCATTTGAGGATGCCCCACAGATGCTCAATAGGGTTTAGATCTGGAGACATGCTTCTTTAGCAAGGCAGTGGTGGTCTTGGAGGTGTGTTTGGGGTCGTTATCATGTTGGAATACTGCCCTGCGGCCCAGTCTCCGAAGGGAGGGGATCATGCTCTGCTTCAGTATGCCACAGTACATATTGGCATTCATGGTTCCCTCAATGAACTGTAGCTCCCCAGTGCTGGCAGCACTCATGCAGGCCCAGACCATGACACTCCCACCACCATGCTTGACTGAAGGCAAGACACACTTGTCTTTGTACTCCTCACCTGGTTGCCGCCACACACACTTGACACCATCTGAACCAAATAAGTTTATCTTGGTCTCATCGGACCACAGGACATGTTTCCAGTAATCCACTTCCTAAGTCTGCTTGTCTTCAGCAAAATGTATGCGGGCTTTCTTGTGCATCATCTTTAGTAGAGGTTTCCTTCTGGGACGACAGCCATGCAGACCAATTTGATGCAGTTTGTGGCGTATGGTCTGAGCACTGATAGGCTGACCCCCCACGCCTTCAACCTCTGCAGCACTCATACGTCTATTTCCCAAAGACGACCTCCGGATATGACACTGAGCACGTGCACTAATCTTCTTTGGTGGACCATGGCGGGGTCTGTTCTGAGTGGAACCTGTCCTGTAAAACCGCTGTACGGTCTTGCCCACTGTGCTGCAGCTCAGTTTCAGGGTCTTGGCAATCTTCTTATAGCCTAGGCCATCTTTATGTAGAGCAACAATTCTTTTTTCCAGATCCTCAGAGAGTTCTTTGCCATGAGGTACCATGTTGAACTTCCAGTGACCAGTATGAGAGAGTGTGAGAGTGATAACACCAAATTTAACACACCTGCTCCCCATTCATACCTGTGACCTTGTAGCACTAACGAGTCACATGACAGGAGGGTGAATGGCTAATTGGGCCCAATTTGGACATTTCCACTTAGGGGTGTAGTCACTTTTGTTGCCAATGGTTTAGACATTAATGGCTGTGTGTTGAGTTATTTTGAGGAGACAGCAAGTTTAAACTGTTATACAGGCTGGACACTCACTACTGTACATTGTACCAGAGGGTCATTTATTCAGTGTTGTCACATGAAAAAATATAATAAAATATTTACAAAAATGTGAGGGGTGTACTCACTTCTGTGAGATACTGTATATATATAAACTGATATAGAAATATAGTTTAGAGGGAGAGTCATTGTCCCTTTTGACATCACTGGACACTGCTATGATCTGTTTAATTACACCCAAACTGTCTCTTTTGTCCTTATATAGTTCAGAGGGAGAAGCACTTGTCTTTTTGCCATCAGTGTACATTGCTGTGATCACTTTCATTACACCCAAATTGTCACTCTTGTCCTTTTGGTATTTCCCCTTTAAATGCATGTACCCACTGTGCCCACTTTGTCTGGTGTGCCTGGGTGGCAATGGCACCATTGCTTGGGCCCGATCATCATTGTTTGCAACTATTTTTTTATACTTAATGTTTCCTGTCTTTGCTCTGTTTGCACCTAGTTGCACACTTTGCACTTTATGTGGCTTGGACAACTTCTGTCCTAGCTATGTGTTGTTGTTTTGTGTTTAAACTATATGTTGTATGTTTATGTAGCACCAAGGCTTTGGAGAAATGTTGTCTCATTTCACTATGTACTGCATCAGCTATAAGTGGTTGAAATGAAAATAAATGCTTCTTGACACTTGACTTGCTTCTGTTGAACACAATTCAAAAGCAATGTCTGATTTTCATTAGTTAATTTTCATTAAATTTTTATTTATTATTACTTTTGTCAGTTTCAGGTTTTTCTTTCTTTAATGGAAGGGTACCACCAATTTTGTCCACTTGTGTATACTACAGCCTGCTGGACTTGTGCCCAAAATAAGGAGCATTGAACATGTCCACATGGCCTACTTCAACCCCTTCCCATATCATCTCCATCATGGTCACATATTTTCCTGGATTTTGTTACTGATCTATCAATGTCTCAGGGGAAGGGGGTGAATACTTGTGGTGGTGGACTGGTTCTTCAGGGCCTGTAAATTCATTGCACCATCCAAACTCTCCTCAATCAGGGATAATGCTGAACTCCTTCTGCATGGTCAAGGCCCTCAATTTTCTAGTTAGTTCTGGAGGGCCTTTTGCTGTCTAGTAGGTGCTATGGTGAGCCTGTCATCAGGGTTTCACCCTGAGTCAAATGGCCAGACAGAGCAGGTTAACCAAGATTTGGTGTGTACCTTGTTGTCTGGCCTCCTCCAATCCCACAACATGGGCTAAACATTTAATGTGAGTGGAGTATGCCTATAACACACTATGGCACTTTGGGTATGTTGCCTTTTGAGTGCCAGTTTGGCTATCATCCTCCCATTATTGCAAAGCAGGGGGACTAGCTAGGAGTCCTGGCAGAGGAACAAATGGTGAACTTATGTTGCAAAGTCTGGCAGAGCACCCATGTGGCAAATCACAAGAGGCGCATGGCCCGCACATTCTGCCCTGGCCAGAGGGTGTGGCTGGCAATTAAGGATCTGTCTTTAGTGGGTGGAGTCCAAGAAATTGGCACCCTGGTATATTGGGCCCTTTAAGATCCTGAGGAGAATAAATCCCATGGGGTACTGCCAGGAACGTCCCTGCTCTGTAAAATCAACCCCACTTTCCATGTGTCCAGCCTTAAAACTCCGGTGGTAGCCCCTTGGTGCTTCCTGCTGAACTAGTCCCATCCCCTCCCCATATTGTAGATGGATTTCCGCCGTTTACAGCACAACAGATTTTGGACTCCCAGCACTGTCAGAGGGGGGTCCAGTGCTGTTGCAGTCAACTTGGAGGGATATGGACCAGAGAAATGCTCATGGGTCCCTGCACAACACATCCTGGACCCAGAGCTTATTAGAGACTATCAGAGTAACCAGGCTGCTGGCTTAAGAACATCAGGAGGTGCTCCTAGACGTACCTGGGGGTACTGTAACATCGCAGATGCCTTCCCAGGCAAATGTGCGGCCATCAGCACACTTTTTTATAGTGTCTCAGTCCCATGCAGGTAATCAGCACTGACACGTGGCACGTGTTCACACTGTTACTTAAACCCCAGCATTTTTTTCAGTTGGTGTGCGGGCATAGTCAGTGCCACATATCAGAGTGTTAATTTCTCTGAGAGGTCATTTTCCTTGAGAGGTAATTTCCCCCCAAGGTTTCCTTATTCACCACCAGCATAGGATTTTGATACCTTTTATTAAGGTTCAGGCAAAGAGTTAACAATAAATCTATTTTGTTACTGGTTTAGCAAGTGACATTTCTTGCTGGACCATTAAACTAGCCATGATGAGTGGGTCCCTCCCCGTGTATTTTTGGCCGGTGACTCTCATCACACGGAGATTGTTTTCTATATCACCACTGAGTGTGTTGGCACCAGAGCGGTTTGCTGATCCACATCTGTTCACTCCTTGAACTAATACTTTTGTGCTTGCATAGTGTAGCAGTGCTTTGTTTCTCTGAAGGTTGAGCATGGGCCCCCTCAGTTTGAGTCCCACTCTTGATGTCATCACAAGCCCCATCATTACACACTTCCATTATTATTGAGATCATCTCTTGGCTAGCTGCATTCCTCCTTGTCTGCTCTGGATTATTGCTCCAGATTATTCATCCGGCTTCCTGCCCAGTTTCTCACTTCTTTATCTGTTTCAATAATGGGCCCTGCTCAGTTCAACTCAGTATCGAGCCCCTCCCCATAACATATTTCTTAAATAACTGCATAAGGACTCATATCCTGTGGTCATGGTAAAGACATTAATCTGTTTCAGAAGGGTCAAATTAGGTCTGCATCAAGCAAAGAAAACCAAAGAGCTCAAACTACTAAGCTTGGGTTAAGAACTGTCCAACACATTATTAAAAGCTGGAATGACAGTGGTAAATCATCATCTTCAAGGAAAATGTGGTTAGAAAAAATTTGATTGGAGATCATTTCATTATTTGGTGAAATCAATTCATAAAAAAAACAACAAAACAAAACAAAAAAAAAACTCACACTCATGTTTAATAGAGAAAGTAAGAGCATATCCACACACAATGTGAAGAGAACTCAAGGGATAAAGACTCAAGAGCATAAAAACTGTACTCTAGAAGAAAGTTATGAAACAGCATTCCATTTAGTGTTCAGGACTCAGACACAAGTCCCAGGCTGAAAACACATTTGTTTAGTCAAGATATTTATGTATAGTTTTTCTTAGTTAAAAGAGCAGATCTGGAGGGTTCATGGGTATTCATGTCCCCTGCTGTAGCCTTTACTACTTGAAATACTACCAAACAGCATGCACCTTTTGATTGAAGCAGGCATGGTGGATCATAAAAAAACAAATGATTAAGACCATTCAGTGCTTTTTGGGTCAGTAATAGTATTTTAAATGTGAAATTTGATTGGGAGAAAATGCAGCGTGGATAAGATAGGAGTGATGTGTTCATATTTTGGGTTCCAGTTAGAACGCTATATTATAATAAAATTCATAAATTTTATTAATGTAATTCCTGCATTGGTCTGAACATAACTGCTGTGCTACAAGCTTTTCTAGGATATTGGAAATAAAGTGGACCTTTGATATTTGCTTATAGTTGGACAGCTGACAGAGGCTGAGGTAGGGTTTTTTAATCAGGGGTTTTATAATTGCTAGTTTAAAATATTTAGATTTAGATTAGATTTAAATTCTCAGTGCCAATGGAAGAATTTACTATTATTAGGTTTGGGGTTTGGTAGCTAGTCTGGTAGTATTTGTTTAAATTAACATGTAGGTAAGGGATCTAAATATGCAGGATGATAGTTTCAAAGAAGAAATTAGTGAAAGTAAATAAGTCTCTCAAATGGGAATAAAACAATTCAAGTGCTGAGCAGAAATAGTAATATCATCTGTAGGATTATCTATCAAATGTTTTGGTTTTAAATTAATAGTCTGAATTTTCTGCCTGATATTTTTAAATTTTCTATTAAAATAATTCATGAAGTCATTGCTGCTGCATATAGATCAGGGGTGTCCAATCTTACCCGCAAAGGGCCGGTGTGGGTGCAGGTTTTCATTCCAACTGAGCAGAAGCTACACCTGAGTCTACTGAAAGCCAAGATCAGTTGATTAGCCAGTTGCAATCAGGTGTAGCTTCTGCTTAGTTGGAATGAAAACCTGCACCCACACCAGCCCTTCCTGGATAAGATTGGACACCCCTGATATAGATGGTGTGTGCATTTCTGCAGTGGTTTTACTCCTAGTTAATTTTGCCACTGTTCAGAATAAAAATTTAGGATTGTTTTTGTTATCTTTGATTAGGGCAGAGAGATACGCTGATCTAGCAGCACTAAGAGAATTTTTGTATCTCAGAAGGCTTTCCTTCCACGCTAACTGAAATAGAGATAATTTAGTTTGATGCCATTTGCTTTCTAATTTCCTAGCTGATTGTTTTAAAGCTTGTGTGTGGGCATTGTACCAGGGTGCTAGTTTCTTCTCTTTAATTATTTTCCTAGCTACAGTATCTATGGTGTTGTGAAACACTGACTCCAAGTAATCAGTCATCTGATCAAGTTCTGTGGGGCCAAAACGGCGATCCAATCGTGGATCATAATTCCGGGTATCTCTTGTCTAAGACGCATCTTAACTGAAAAGAGATAATAGTCTGAGATGCTTCAGTCTGGGGAAGTGTGACTATATTTTCTATGTTTAATCCAAATGTTAGAATAAGATCCAGAGTGTAACCTCCATTATGGGTGGGTCCTATTATGTTCTGATTAACACCTACTGAATCTAAGATGGACACAACTGCTGTTCTCAGAGGATCGTCTGACTTTTCAAAATGAATGTTGAAGTCTCCAAGAATGAATGCTCTGTCTAAAACAAAACAAAAAAAAAAAACAAACAAAAAAAAACTAGATTTGAAATGAAATCTGCAAAGAGAAATTTAGAATGTGGCCCTGGAGGTCTGTAAATAACAAATAACAGCTTGGTGAACTTATTTGTAGCTACATAAGTTAGGTTAGTACAAAAAACTTCAAATGTGTTGAATTGATGTCTGAGTTTTTGTGTGGTGCCTAGCTTATCATCATGAATAATCCCATGCCTTCTAGGCGTGTCTGATGTATAAAACTATAACCGGGTGGACAAGCTTCAGTTAAAGCTACGTTCTTGTTTGGTTTAATGCACATTTCTGTTTAACATAGAACACTAAACTTCTGATCAGTAATCATTTCATTAACAATAAATGCTTGAGATGTAAGAGATCTTATATTTAACAGTCCTAGTTTCAGATCAAAAGTGCTGGCTGTGCATACACTATGATCAAATTTATGCTAATCAGGTAACTAAAACAAATTTTCTGATTGTTAAAACATTTTTGTTTAGTTCAGGGAACAGACACAGTCTCAATACTGTGAATCCTGGGTGACGACTCTTTGCAGCTAGCAGACAGTGGGATTAACCTGCTTGTCTGCTCTCTGGCCCTGGCTCTGGCTTGTCACTAATTAACTAGGCTTGCTCTAAGACTATATGCTATGCCGTAAGAAATGAGAGCAACACCTTCTTGAGTGGGATAGACACTGTCCCGTCCTAACAGGGCAGCCTTGCCCTCAAAAGAGCTAATGCAATTAATATTAAGCCCACATTGTTATCATAGCACCACCTGGACATCCAGCAGTTCAGCAACTATAACCTGCTGTAAGCTACATTGCCATGCAATTGGGGCCAAAGCACACTAAAGCATCTCCTTCGCTAATTTACACACCTCTACAATATTATTCTTAGTAACCTCTAATTGACAAAGGTGTACATCATTAGCTCCTACATGGAAAACTACCTTCGAAAAACTGTGCTTTTCTAGGACTCTCAGAGTTCCTGCTTCTGTGTATGTCCAGTGCCCTGGCTCCCAATATACACCTAACCAGTGCTGCTGGAGCCCCTAAAGTCCTAGCTAATTTTACATGACTTAAGATAGAGTCTCCTATAACCAGAGGTCTTTCAGGTTTCTCAGCAGGTGCTTCACTGAGGAGAACAAACCTGTTAGACATGTAAAGCGGAGAGGAGTGGTGCTCCTGTGGACGAATCTTAGCATTAACCTTAGCTTTACAACTATGCCGCAGAGATGTCACCCTTTTACCCCACTGTGAGGGCACTAATGCCAGAGTTGGGGGTTACTAACTCCACCTCATTCCTCAGCACCTGATCGAGAAGCTGAGTCTGCTGGGCATCAACACCTCCCTCTGCAATTGGATCCCGGATTTCCTGACTGGGAGACCTCAGTCAGTCCGGATCGGGAACAGTATCTCCAGCACCACCACACTGAACACTGGAGCTCCTCAGGGCTGTGTGCTCAGTCCACTGCTGTTTACTCTGCTGACTCACGACTGTGCAGCAATGCACAACTCTAATCATATCATCAAGTTCGCCGATGACACGACTGTGGCGGGTCTCATCAGCAAGAACTACGAGTCAGCATACAGAGAGGAGGTGCAACATCTAACAGTCTGGTGTAAAGTCAATAACCTGTCTCTGAACGTCGACAAGACTAAAGAGATGGTTGTTGACTTCAGGAGAACACAGAGTGACCATTCTCCACTGAACATCGATGGGTCCATCGTGGAGATTGTCAAGAGCATCAAATTCCTTGGTGTTCATCTGGCGGAGGACCTCACCTGGTCACTCAACACCAGCTCCATCACCAGGAAAGGCCCAGCAGCGCCTCTACTTCCTGCGAAGGCTGAGGAAGGCTCATCTTCCACTTCCCATCCTGACTGTGTTCTACAGAGGGACCATGGAGAGCGTCCTGAGCAGCTGCATCACTGCCTGGTTTGGGAACTGGACCGTCTCAGATCACAAGACCCTTCAGGGGATAGTGAGGACAGCTGAGAAGATCATCATCGGAGTCTCTCTCCCCTCTATCACAGACATTTACTCCACATGCTGCATCCGCAAAGCCAACAGCATTGTGGATGATCCCACACACCCCTCACACACACTCTTACACACCCCACACACCCCTCACACACACTCTTACACACCCCACACACCCCTCACACACACTCTTACACATCCCACACACACTCTTACACACCCCACACACCCCTCACACACACTCTAACACACCCCACACACACTCTTACACACCCCACACACACTCTTACACACCCCACACACCCCTCACACACACTCTTACACACCCCTCACACACACTCTTACACACCCCACACACCCCTCACACACACTCTTACACACCCCACACACACACTCTTACACACCCCTCACACACACTCTTACACACCCCACACACCCCTCACACACACTCTTACACACCCCACACACCCCTCACACACACTCTTACACACCCCACACACCCCTCACACACACTCTTACACACCCCACACACCCCTCACACACACACACCCCTCACACACACTCTTACACACCCCACACACCCCTCACACACACTCTTACACCCCCCACACACACCCCCCACACACTCTTACACACCCCACACACCCCTCACACACTCTTCACCCTTCTGCCATCCGGAAAGAGGTACCGAAGCATTCGGACCCACACAACCAGACTGTTAAACAGTTTCTTCCCTCAGGCAATCAGGTATCTCAACAGAGAACTGAGCTGAACTGATCACACACACACACACACATCCAAGATCTGATCTCAAGGACAACTGAATTGTGCTGGACATGTACTCACACACACATACATAACACACATGCACAAAAGCTGAGAACTGTGTTCCAAGAAGAACTGAACTGTGCTGGACACACACACACACACACACACACACACACACACACTAAATTGTCCTGTTTGCATGCACGTCACTTTACATTTCACTTTACATTTTTTATATTAATCCTGTTTACATGTGTCACTTTAATATTTGCATTCACTGTATGCACTGTTCTTTGCACAAAATGTCAATTTCTTATTTGCTCTCACTGTATACACTGCTATCTGCAGAAAAGTCGGTCTATATGTTGTGTGTCTGCACTGTCCTGTCTTGTCATCCTGTGCGCTTCTGTTGTATGTCTAGTTTATTTATTGCACCTTAAGTATAGTTTAGTTTTTATCTCTATGTTATAGCTCTATGTTTGTCTGTGTCTCTGTACTTTGTCTGTGTTCAGTGTAGCACCTCTGGTCTAGGAGGAACGTTGTTTCACTTCACTGTGTACTGCATCTGCTATATATGGTTGAAGTGACAATTAAGCTTCTTTGACTTTGACCTAAGGCATCTCCTACAGACAGTAGACTTCTCTCACTATCGCTAACTCTATCTAGCGTCTGGGTGTGCACCTCTAATGCTAAAATCTTCTCCATCAGAGAACTAACTTTAATACACTTATCACAAGTAAAATTAATGCTAATGACTGATGAAGAATTACTAAACATCCTGCAGCTCACACACTGTACAAGCTGAATGTTTACCATACTTAACATTTACTTACCTTGAATATAAGCTGGAAAAATAAAAAGGTCTGAAGTGGGTTTACTAAGCTTGCTGTTTGTAGACAGAAAACCAAAAAGCGTCTCCCGAAAAATAAATAAATATTATTTTTAAATAAATAAAGTAGCAAATACAAAATAATTGAATTTGCTTTTTTAATACTTTCGGAGAGGATTGCATGAACACATCAAATTCACTTTCCCACTGTTATATTTATACAAAATAAACATCTATGAATATATCATTAGGATAATGAAAAGAATAAATTACAGGCTAATATATCTGGATTCAATGTTACAAATTAACATTGATTTCTGAAATAAGGTAATGTCTCTTTGTTATCGTTCCATACATTTAATTCTGAATAGAATTTGGTGGTAGTTAGGCATCTATATAAGGGATTGTGGTGTGGTGTAGGTAGGACTGGAATAGACATCTGTTCAGGCTGACTGGTTAAGGGCACTGTAAGTCCAGAAGGGTTACAAATATTCCTTTAGCATGCCATTTTGTGAAAATCAACTGAACTTGTCATATTTTCAATGTGTTTTTAAACACAACACACTAGAAGTTATAGATACAATGTAGAACTTAGAATTGTCAAATGTGTGTATATATACAGCTCTGTAGAAAAATAAGAGAGCACTGCCCAATCTCCAGATTTAAACCCTATTGAAAACCTCTGGAATGTCATCAAGAGGAAGATGGATGATCACAAACCATCAAGTAAAGCTGAGCTTTTTTGCTTTTTTGCAAAAAGAGTGGTATATAGTTCCCCAACAGCAGTGTGAGAAACTGGTGGAGATCATGGAGCCAAAACACATGCAGATCGGGGTTATTCCACCAAATACTGATTTCTTAATGTTATTTAGCCAAAGCATTAACACAATCTGTTTACAAATTATTTGCATTTTGTTTTATTTGAGTTATTAAAGCTCTGCTAATACTGCATGATCTTGGGTTATTTTGATGTGTTGTCATTTCCTTTAAATATACACTCTAAATAACAATAGTTATATTTGGAATTTAGGAGAAATATTATCAGCAGTTCACAAAAAATTCAACAAAACTCTTCATCTCACCAATACATGAACCTGGAAGAAAAAAACAGAAGAAACTCATTATTTTGCAGTGGGCTCTTATTTTTTCCAGAGCTGTATATATATATATATATATAATGTTCTGCTGGGAAACCTTGGGTCCTGCCCTGCATGTGGATGTTACTTTGACACGTACCACCTACCTAAGCATCGTTACAGACCCTCTACACCCTTTCATGGAAACGGTATTCCCTGATGGCTGTGGTCTCTTTCAGCAGGATAATGCACCGTGCCACAAAGCAGAAATGGTTCAGGAATAGTTTGATGACCACAACAACCAGTTTGAGGTGTTGACTCCGCCTCCAAATTCCCCAGACCTCAATCCAATCCAGCATCTGTGGGATGTTCTGGACAAACAAGTCCGATACATGGAGGCTCCACCTCACAACGTACAGGAGTTAAAAGATCTGCTGCTAACATCTTGGTGCCAGATCCCACAGCACACCTTCAGGGATCTAGTGGAGTCCATTCCTCAACGGGTCAGGGCTGTTTTAGCAGCAAAAGGGGAAACAACACAATATTAGTCAGGTGGTCATAAAGTTATGGTTGATCTGTGTGTATGTATATATATATTTTTTTCACATACTTTTTATAAATGTTTACATGCCAGACAGTCGTACAAAACATTTCACTGCATGCCATACTGTGTATGTATATGTATGTGACAAATAAAATTTGACTTTGAATATATATATACACTATATTGCCAAAAGTATTCACTCACCTGCCTTGACTCGCATATGAACTTAAGTGACATCCCATTCCTAATCCATAGGGTTCAATATGACGTCGGTCCACCCTTTGCAGCTATAACAGCTTCAACTCTTCTGGGAAGGCTGTCCACAAGGTTTAGGAGTGTGTTTATGGGAATTTTTGACCATTCTTCCAGAAGCGCATTTGTGAGGTCACACACTGATGTTGGACGAGAAGGTCTGGCTCTCAGTCTCCGCTCTAATTCATCCCAAAGGTGTTCTATCGGGTTGAGGTCAGGACTCTGTGCAGGCCAGTCAAGTTCATCCACACCAGACTCTGTCATCCATGTCTTTATGGACCTTGCTTTGGTCACTGGTGCACAGTCATGTTGGAAGAGGAAGGGGCCAGCTCCAAACTGTTCCCACAAAGTTGGGAGCATGGAATTGTCCAAAATGTCTTGGTATGCTGAAGCATTCAGAGTTCCTTTCACTGGAACTAAGGGGCCAAGCCCAGCTCCTGAAAAACAACCCCACACCATAATCCCCCCTCCACCAAACTTTACACTTGGCACAATGCAGTCAGACAAGTACCGTTCTCCTGGCAACCGCCAAACCCAGACTCGTCCATCAGATTGCCAGATGGAGAAGCGCGATTCGTCACTCCAGAGAACGCGTCTCCACTGCTCTAGAGTCCAGTGGCGGCGTGCTTTACACCACTGCATCCGACGCTTTGCATTGCACTTGGTGATGTATGGCTTGGATGCAGCTGCTCGGCCATGGAAACCCATTCCATGAAGCTCTCTGCGCACTGTTCTTGAGCTAATATGAAGGCCACATGAAGTTTGGAGGTCTGTAGCGATTGACTCTGCAGAAAGTTGGCGACCTCTTCGCACTATGCGCCTCAGCATCCGCTGACCCCGCTCCGTCAGTTTACGTGGCCTACCACTTCGTGGCTGAGTTGCTGTCGTTCCCAAACACTTCCACGTTCTTATAATACAGCTGACAGTTGACTGTGGAATATTTAGGAGCGAGGAAATTTCACGACTGGATTTGTTGCACAGGTGGCATCCTATCACAGTTCCACGCTGGAATTCACTGAGCTCCTGAGAGCGACCCATTCCTTCACAAATGTTTGTAAAAACAGTCTGCATGCCTAGGTGCTTGATTTTATACACCTGTGGCCATGGAAGTGATTGGAACACCTGATTCTGATTATTTGGATGGGTGAGCGAATACTTTTGGCAATATAGTGTATATATAGCAGGTAAAATTTTAAGTTAAAAAGTTGTCTCATTACCAAGGTGTCACATTTCTTGATGGGTAAATGCAACCAGCTCTCTTAAGATCTTCGCCACCTTATTGTTGCAAAACATACTGATTGCACTGATTACAGAAGGATCTCAAAACTTCTGAATGTTTCAGTGAACACTGTTGGGGCCATAAACCAGAAGTGGAAAGAGCATCATTTCAGCATAAACCAGCCATGACCAGGTGCTCCTCACAAGACTTCTGAAAGAGAAGTGAAAAGAATTATCAGAAGAGTTATCAAAGAGCCAAGGACCACTTGTGGAGAGCTTCATAATTAGCAGGTACAATTGTTTCAAAGAAAACAATAAGTAATGCATTCCAGACCGTCATGGCCTGTATGCACTCTCACCAAGAGCAAAACCTCATTGCTAAAGAAAAAGTATGTTAAAGCTTGTTTAAAGTTTGCTGCATATTTGAACAAGCCTGTTAAGTATGAGTAGAATATAGTCTGGTCAGCTGAGACCAAAATTGAACACTTTGGATGCCATCTTACACACCATGTTTGGAGGACAAATGGCACTGCACATCACCCCCCAAAAACTCCAACAGTGAAGGTGGGAACATCAGGTGTGGTGATATTTTTCAACATATAGTAGTGGCAAACTTCATATAATTATAGGAAAGATGAATGGAAAAATGTACAGAGACATTCTTGATAAAAATCTGCTGCCATTTACCAGGATTATGAAGATGAAACAAAGGTGGACATTTCTGCAAAACAATGATCCCATACACACAGCTCTCAACTGGTTTCAGAGAAGGAAAAAAAGCTGCTAGAATGTCTCAGCCAATCACCTGACTTGAATCCAATTCAAAATCTATGGAAAGAACTAAAGGTCAGAATACATAGAAAAGGCCCACAGAACCTTCAAGATTTGAAGAGTGTTTGTGTGAAAGAATGGGTCAAAATCACACCTGAGCAATGCATGCAACTAGTTTCTCCATACAGAAGGCATCTTGAAGCGTTCATTATCAACAAAGGCGTTCATTATATTACAAATTTCTGTAAGCGTGTTCAATTCCTTTTCCCTGAATACATTTCACATGATTACATATAACTTCATTTATGGAATATAAATGCTTTGATTTCTTTGCATGTTTGGATTGCATGGGTTGTTACTAATATCTGGTGAAACATCATCTCAGTAGCACCTTTAGAAATATATTTACTGAGAAAAATGGTGACGTGTTCAATACTTATTTTATCAATTATTTTAATCTTGCCCCAAATGTTTTATCCCAATTTTGCCACTGGAGTGTAGCGGAATTAATTAAATGTTGATTGTTTTAGTTGAGCAGGGTTGCCGTTTTGACTGATATCTGACTCCACACACACACCCACATGCACGGGTGTGTGCTCGAATATACTCTAGATCTGTTCAATTCAATTCAATTCAATTCAATTCAATTCAATTTTATTTGTATAGCACTTTTAACTAAGAGCATTGTCTCAAAGCAGCTTTACATGAGAAACGACATAAGAAAACAACAAACATATAAACAGACAGACAGACAGACAGTCCTAGATGTTAATCCAAGTGAGCAAGCCTGAGGTGACTGAGGCGACTGTGGCAAGGAAAAACTCCCTTAGATGGTAAGAGGAAGAAACCTTGAGAGGAACCAGACTCAAAAGGGAACCCATCCTCATTTGGGTGACAACTGTGTGATGCAGATACAGCATGTGTATAGTGTTATGTAAATCAATAAGGAGGTTGTTGTCCACAGCGCTGCTTGAATATCCCAATCCTCACAAGCAGAACCCGGCTGGAGCCGGTCCATCTCCGGATGCCACTGGAGCCGGCACAGTCTCTGTATGCCTCGGGATGGGTAGAAGAAGGGAAACAATGGAACAGCATTAGCGTAGCTGCTGTTCATAATATTAGCAGTACTAGATGATAATGTGTATTTAATCAGATGTACTGGAGCACAAGGTTATGGGAAGTGTTAAATGTATGCCAGGATAAAGAGATAAGTCTTTAGTCTACATTTAAACTGGGGGACTGTGTCTGAGCCCCGAACACTGTCAGGAAGACTATTCCAAAGTTTTGGAGCTAAATACGAAAACGCTCTACCCCCTTTTGTGGACTTTGATATTCGGGGAACTCCTAGAAGTCCCACACCAATCTACACCTATTGGTCTGCGCCTCATCGCTTTAAATCGAACACACCTACACACAGCCCTTGAGCACAACAGCAATAAAATAAATAATAATAATAAAAAAAAACATCGAAAAACACAACAAATCTTATTATTCAGATAATAGCCTAACATTTAATTTTTAATATTAACACAGCTGATAAAACTAGGCTAACAAATGTTGTGTCAAAAAGGATGCCAACTGTATTTGATTCAGAAAACCCCTGACATATAGGACCCTTTTCAATATCATTCCATGCCCAAGATGTACAAAAGCCTTAAATTAAATAAGCCTAAAAATAGATCTAAATAAAATTTTTCATTGTCTGTACTGCTTATCCAAACTATCCTCGGTTCACAGGGAGCCTGTGTCTATCTTGGGCGTCATCGGGCAGAAAAAGTAGGATACACCCTAGACAGAGTGCCAACCCATTGCAGGGCACACACACTCATTCACTCACTACGGGCAATTTAGAGACTCCAATCAGCCTAGTAGCATGTATTTGGACAGTGGGAGGAAACCGGAACACCTGGAGGAAACCCACCAAGCACAGAGAGAACATGCAAACTCCACACACACAGTGAGTGGGACTCGAACCCAGAACGCTGGAGGTGTGAGGGAGAATGTGCGCACCACTAAGCCACCATGCCGCCTTCTAAATAAAATATAAACTGTTAAAGCACCAAGACATTACAGTCTGAACATCATGACTTTCTATTATTCATCTAATGCAGTATTTAAGTTAAAATACAGACATGACTTAGGTGAACAATGGACCAGAACAGACTCCATCATTCGGCTGTTCTAGACAAGATACAAGCAGAAAGACAGATGAGAGATGAGAGAGCAATAAGAGAAGAGAGGCTGTAAAAAACAAAAAATAAAATAAAGAATAATACATACAGTAGTGCCAGCATAAATAAGGAATGAAATAAGAGGTGCAAGTATAAAAAACTTATTGTAAAAAAAAAATAATAATAAAGGATCTACACAGCACTGCTTCACACAAGAGCTGTAAAAGAGATAATATTGCATGGTATATCTGTGAGAGAGAAAATGTAATGAATTAACGAACTCATTTTTTAGTAGCAAGACTCTGAAATGATGGGAGGAGTCAGAAAAAAGACTGAATGAAATTTTCTAAAGTTGCATACTGTTTGTGTTCATTTGTGTTTATTATTAAACAATATTACATAAAAATACTCTTCCAGCATGTTATTCTTGCTTACCCCCTCTCCCTAATTAACTCCTGATGTTTTCAAATCCTAGAAACGTCCCGTGTGTGTGTGTGTGTGTGTGTGTGTGTGTGTGTGCGCGCGCGCGTGTGTATATTTCTTTCTTTCAAATCCATTACTAGACTACAACAGTATAGTTGTCCCTCCCTCTCTCCATGAGGAAGTGAAAGTAAAATCTGTGTTCTGTTTCAATATGGCGTTGTTGCTGGCGTTGTTGAAAGAAGAACCTGCGTAGCTCGTTTATTTATTTAAACGTTTATTTAACTGACAAGAAATATTTTTTCATCTTTAAGGTAAGCAGTTTTTATTTATTTATGTGTTTTTTGAACAGGTTTTTGGTTAAATGCCTGAAATAAGGTCTGTGGTTAACACACGCTCAAGATATTTTTTTCTATGACATAAAATACATCGTAATACCTCACTGGTCAATTTTATAATCATTTAAGTGTCTCAAAAAAAAGAGTAACTAGTGAGTTTGTCAGGGAAATATATAATGTCATTACGATGAACAGGAAAACACACCAACACAGCCGTCGTGTTTATACTCACGCCACTGTCCTACAAACCTTTCCATCTATTTATTTAGATTTATCTCAGTGAATTCTTTACAGGAAACATGTTTATTAAATCAGGATTGAAAGAGTTGTTGTGAGATTAGTGGTGATGTTCCTTTATACCCTGATTTTACCTTATTTCTGACAATGGTATTTATGCTTCAAAATTCATAAAATTGATCAAGATTAACTTGAACAAAACGTCAAAACATAAACAACTGTTGATCACAGATCTTATTTTTGGTAAAATCCTCCTGGTTTTTGTTTAGAGACCCAGGTTGGTCATTATCACAGAAGTCTATATTTAGTCTGTAATGGCCCTGGACTCCATGGAGGACTGACTGATATCTAAAACAACCAATCACAAGCCGTTTAGTTCAGCGTCATGTACAGGGCATGAAAATGTCCTACAACCACAGATCGTTCATTTTAGTAAGTCGTGTAAGTTACCGAGTCTGTACCGTGAACTTAACATTATTTAGGAAATCCAGCTGATCCTCATAAGCACTCACAGTCACAGTAAACACCACGGCTTCATTATTCCATTCCGGAACTAGAGTGTCACGGCGGCTTTGTTTCCAGGAGGACCGTTAAAAATGCGACACGCACAGCGCCCGGATATCCTGTAAAAAGCAGATGGCAACTTCTAAAGTCCCGTCGTGTATTGAAGTGTGTGTGCGTGTGTGTATGTGTATGTGTATGTGTATGTGTATGTGTATGTATGTGTGTGTGTGTGTGTGTGTGTGTGTGTGTGTGTGTGTGTGTGTGTGTGTGTGTGTATGTGTGTGTATGTGTGTGTATGTGTGTGTATGTGTGTGTGTGTGTGTGTGTGTGTGTGAGAGGGAGTGTGTGAGTGTGTGTGTGTGTGAGTGTGAGTGAGTGTGTGTGTGTGTGTGTGTGAGAGGGAGTGAGTGT